>NC_084965.1:11093214-11285430 GCF_949316205.1 Platichthys flesus
TTATAAAGATGTGCTTTAAAGAGAGGGGGTGCATGCAATAAAAAGATAGGACACACACAAACACAATTACTTAAGCACTCTGAGGACAATTCTTACAAGTTAATCAGAGGATTTACCAATTATTGATGTCAAAGGATTTGGCTGCATATCTCTTCTGTGGCCTATGTTTATGCATGTGTTGTTGATTTGCATTCAAGGTGTTTAGTATGCATTTGTCTCTGTTGTTGTGCTGAATAATGGGCGAGCATATACACATGGATAGCAATCTCCAAATGAGTGGTTTTCTGCACAGCCCCTGTACTGGTTCGCTTGGTTTGTAACTGTAGTTGTTTGGAAGTATGTCCAGATGAGTTATTAAGCAAAGCGAGACCAAAGAGCCCCAAACATTAAGGCTGAGGAAGGTAAAATAACAACTCCATGCACCACAGGAGAGAAGACACACAAAACATATCAGCACCAAGAGACAAGACGAGCGTAACTGAGAGGAAAGTGATGAAATAGAAAGTGGAAAATGGTAGAGAAGTCAGAAAGAGGCAGAGCAACGATAGAAGATTAAAATAAGTCAGGGAGGACAGTGGATTGATGAGGCACATTGAGAGTTAGTGGCTTCACAAGAGCAAAATGGTACCTATAGCAGAGAGCATGTGAAGATGATGTTTGTACTGGAAAGCCAACAAATCCAAAATACACTTAACTAGAGAGTTGGTAAAACTGTTGAGCAGAACTTTAGCCTATTATGTCAAAGAAATGTTATCTATTTTCAGCTTTTTTCAATTTGCAGTAAGTACAAAACTAAGAAACATTTTGAAACAAGTCATGGCAGCACTGCACTAACTTCATCCTTTCTAATATTCTGTGGGCTCTGAAGCACTTATTGTACTCAGCTGGGGAGAGTGTCAGCTTATGGAGACAGTATTTAAAGATGGACGATATGACTGACCCAAAAGTGATGCCAAAGCGTTTGGATCGCCACCCGCTGGCAAGTTGCAGTACAGCTCATAAATCCTGCTTTTCTCCATGTTAGTGGGTGGGACATGGACTGAACTAAAAAGTCAAGGTACTCATCAAATAGGTTTTCTCAAAGATGGCGCCTGTGTTTTTAGATTTATTCAAGTGTAAATGTTTCTCGTAGATGTGGCTTTAATTTGTTATTGAAACATCATGATTGACAGCTGAGATTGACTAGCGATTGGTTGAGCTGTCTATCAGTGGGGCCTTTAAGCACTACTGCACAGACACAAATCTGCAAAATGGCAGCGTTTGTGTCTGGGATATTTTGGCTTAATATCTGTATAATCTTTTCTGGAGTCATTTAAAAACATTTGACGTCGATGCTTAGTAACTGCTCTGTCTTTGTAGGACAGCTGCATTTATGGCACGTGGATTAAAGGGGAAGGTTTGAAAAAGTGAAAGAAACAACATGGTTTCCACAAACTAAGCGATTCCATCCGTCAGTTAATTAACAAATCACAGCGTTGTGAATATCTTTGTATTCATCCCTGCAACCTGTTACTCTCTGGAGCTGGACGCCCTAGTGGCATGCAGTAGTTAACATAAAATGCCCAGTGAGCGGGTAATGAGTCATAGCAGTCCCAATTGTCTGCCTATAGGATATTCTGTCACACTGTCTCTGTCTGGACCCGGCCCAGCAACTCACCAGACACCTCATCACAAATAGAATTAGCTTCCCGGACAGAACCAAAATGAGATTGGCTGGATGTTTGGCTGGAAGCGTAATGGCATTGGGGTGCTGGTGGTGTTTTCCTTGCAGGGGACCCCAAGGGCAGGAGTGTGTATCAGTTCAGACACTTCGTATGGGGCCAGTTATACTATTCACCCCTCCCTATGAAGCATGTGGACAGGTGGTGAGGATGCCTCCTCTAAATCTGTAGTTTAGCTTGGTAGTTTTGAGGAGTAGTCTGAGATGTGAAGAGGGAAACTTGAGGTGAATGGTCTTTGGACGAGGAATGGGTGTGTTCAGCATCAGAGAGAGAGGAGGGTGGGTTTATATCTGTGTGGTTTTCTCATCCAAGTGTGTTTGCCTGGTGCAAGAGTGCGACTGATGTTATATCAATCTGGGCAATGATTGTGTGTGTATTTTGGCGTAGATGTGCACATGTGTCGAGCTCTGTTGCTGTGTATGTGTGTGTCCATCCCCAGCACCATCATTAGGTCGCAGGCAGTCCCAGTGTTGGGGGTGTAGCTCGGCTGCTCCTGCTCCTCTCAGGCCAATTTAGGGGGAGAAAAGCACTTCGATCCTGGCCTGCAAGTCTGAGGGTCCCCAGCGGGAGGCAGCGCAGCCCTGCAATCTATATTGGATTTATTCCTTTCCCATCTACAGGCCCCACACACCCCACCGAGAGGAAGTCTCAACTGCACTCTCTGTCCTCTAAGACAATATGTTATGGTACACACATGAGTACACATAATCGTGTAAACACACACATGCAGACTCACTTTGGGAGGCACACACACCTGAGTCTATCTTCAGGGCACACTCCCCCACAGCAAGGAAGTTACACAGGCACACTTTCTGTCCCTGTGGGAGTTGTACTGAGGTCAAGATACTCTGAGGTTTGTGAGAGAGAGAGACACACACACACACACACACACACACACACACACACACACACACACACACACACACACACACACACACACACACACACACACACACACACACACACACACACACACACACACACACACACACACACACACACACACACACACACACACACACACACACACACACACACACAGAAAGAAAAAGGGGATCATCCGAGGCTGTTGAGTTATTTGAAGCTGACCATTGTTTCTCTCTTCGAAAATATTGTTCTGATTTCCAAAGGCCAGGGTACAAAATGCTTTTTTATCACATTAAAACAAGAAAAAAAGAATTTACATAAAACTCAGACAAGGTCAGGGAGAAACGAGCTTCTTAATTTAGTCTAATCAACTGTCATTTGCATCGCGCCATTTGCGCAAGGTATTGCCACTAACTGAATAAATGGACTTCTTCAGACTCAAGGGGGGGCACTCCGGCTTTGATAAGCTGGCAACATAACTGATTTGCATATATTACTTTGATTATCTCATTACTGGGATGATTCTTGCGGAATTTTTGACACTCGCGCAATCGAATTAAAATGAAGGCACGCAATCAATAAAAGGGCAACGCGGCTGAGACAACACGCCGCGCCCCAGGTTTGCATGGTCAACTTGTGGTGATGATGATGAAGCCGGGGATGATGATGGTGGTTATGATGATGATGTGGCAGATGACGGTTATGGCCCTGATGATGATGACGATGATGATGACCTCTTCAGCTCACAAGCTCCCCCACTCCGCGGTGGGTTCACAAGCGCATCAAGCTCTCGATTCCTGTGATCAAAGCAGTAATCAGTGGAGACAATGGGGGCCGTGAAATTGCCGCCTTCGTTCGGGTGACCTCTGCACCTGCCATGAATCCAAGAGCGGCCCGCAGACGTCTCATGATCCCCCCCCAACACAATCGATAAAAGGGCTCACGTCTTTCGTCCGACTCAACCCATCTGAAAATGATGAAAGCATGCGTAAAAAGCAGGCACGCCTCTGATAATCTTGCAGTGCAGTCGCCACAATAACCTGATAACACTGTTGGGGAGCGGGCGAGGGCATGAGGGCCATCACTCCCATCACTCCCATCACTCCCATCACTCCCATCACTCCGGCTGCAGCTCCAAGGTGCGATCAGGGTATCATCTGGCATCACGAGTGACAATAAGTAGCCCATGAGATATATGTCATTTGGTGTAATACAGTTCTCTGTGTTCTACAATCGTCGAAGCCTCCAATGAATTATGACAAGAGGCTCGTTTGTGGCCACACACAATTTGCTGGAGGGATTTGGGCTGCAGCTCCAAGGTGTGATCAGGTATCATCTGCTGCCCGAAACCTTCAAACCTGGACTCATGAGTGACACAAAATAGCCTTTAGGGAATGTATCCTTTGGTTTATTTGACTTCTTCCGAAATTATGCCTAATGTCCTTTGTTTTCTTATCTTCAAAACCCTCCAATACATTATGACAAGTGGCTCATTTGTTGCCACACACGATTTGCTCTCAGGGAAGAAGATTTGGAGGCTCGTAATAGACTCTAACTGGAGCCGAGGCACACGTCCATGTTTTAAATCCGTGGTGCAAATAATTACAGGCCTTGGAAATTGATTTCCCTGCGACCTTCTCCGGCACACGAGGCCCCCCGAGTCCCCCTGGTAAGCTACTTCTGCTGAAGCATTAAGTCATTAATTATTTTCCTTACATAAGGACAAATTATCGAGTCAGTTGAACGAAATTAGAACCCTTTGTTTCTGATCAGACCGCATTACCGCTGGAAATTACGGATGATGGCTGCGTGCGCGCTCGGCTTTGTTGTTTCGATCATCGCCTGTCGCTCTGAACCCGCGCTAACAAAGTCATTAAATTGACTCCCTCTCGCTCTCATTATGCGGGCTGTTAATAACCGCTAATTAACTTTGCTTACGCGCGCCTTAAAAGCCTCCCCCGCCCCCCAACACACACACTCCCCCCTCTCTCCTTCCCGTCTTTTTCCTGCTCGGCCTCTCAAGCTGAGAGCAAGTGTCCAATTATGTCAGAGCGAGACGACGGATGGAGGACGAGTCGTCGAGCCAGTAGATGCGTGTGAGGTGATAGATATTTACACGTGTTGCATTTGGGACCCACTTGCATGAACACATATATTATTCCCGCGTGTGCAAATGCATGATATCAGGTACAGGATGGGGTGCGTTCCTTCCAATGACTTCTCCAAAACGAACGTGCGTAAAAGAGCAGCCGATTAAGCGAGAGGCTTTGAATGGCGAAGGTGACCCCCTCGTCCTGTGATGCGTTCAGGTGCATGGTTCTATACGTTATAATTACTTATCTGTTGAAGCAGTGTGCTATTCCAACCAGGAGATGGCGCCAATTGAATGACCTGCACGGTGAAAGGAACCTGCTGGTCCTAAATCAAGGGAGCACCGTGGCCTTGGCCTGAGAGCTGAGACATCGAGCCGGAAGAGAGCAGATAAAAGTTACATGACCTGTGGGAAACGAGAGATGTGCGCACACTGTGACTTTTCAATGCACAAATACACAAATGGCGAGCATGGCACCAACATAAACTTCAAGGGTATGGAAATGCACGGTGGCTCAGTATAAGAATTGCGCATATCAGGATATTAGGTCTGTGCAGTTAGGATGTTATGAAAACACAGGGGGGCGGCGGGGGAGGAAGGCGAACTCTCGCCGTCATCTCGTCACCTGCGCGTCAAATAGACGGCAAATTGAAAATGTGAAAATTGCGCTCGATGCTATTCCGGCCCCCACTAATGTATGCGCGTAATTAGTGCATTTAAACAAAGCGCACGCGGGTGTCCTGCTGGCTGAAATGGCTGCTGACATCTCCTTTTCCACAGGGTTAATAACAGTGTGCGGATAAATGAATCAAATCGTGCCCCCCCAAATTACAGAGCGTCTCTAAATACTCGTCTGTATTACGCACGTCTGTTTGTGAGCGCGCAGGGGGAGAAGAAGAAAGGCATAACATTTTGTATTGTTATTACACTCATTACGTTGATTTGCGCGGAAGTAAACAAGCTCGGAAGTTTGTGACACGACTAGAGAAAAGTTGCAGATGCTCTTATCCTATGAGTCCTGCTTATTATAAATAAACACATAAGGAAAACCAATATTATTTTTGTATTGTCTGGTAACAACCCAGGACTCATGATGAAGCAAATCTCTGCAAAATATTCAGATTTGAGTATCTTATTTTATGTTATTTCATGATGCGTCTAACGTTTCTTTTTAAACATTTTGCTCGTTATTTTATATAAATAATAATTAAAACAAGGGCTAAACTGTAGGATCTACTTCAACTAGATTACCAAGCGGCCTGTGCCTTTAGTAAACCTTACAGATCTGTTGCGCTCGTGTCTCACAATAGAAGTTACTGCGTCAGACAACCCAAAGATAATAAAAGAATAACTCTCTGGACATATATATTTTATTGTTATTTTTCGTTTGCCGCATGTGGCCCGGGCGGATACATGGCGGAGGGGAAGAAGAGGGGAGAAAGGGAGTGCGGGGGGAGACAGAAGGAGAGAGTAAATTGCAGCTTGCTGAAGTTTTTGGATTGAATTCAGAAAATGATCCTTTTAACAGTGATGGGCTCTGAGGCGAGGATAGGGGTCACGCCATTCACAGCGGGTTAAATAGACTTTCATTTAAAATTACATTCTCGATCCATCTCTCCATCTCTGTCTGTCTCTCTCTACAGCAAGGCGGGGTCCCCCTGCGTGAATGCGTGCGTGCGTGCGTGCGTGCGTGCGTGCGTGCCATGCCCCCGGCTCCCAGCGTCTCATCACCGCCGCGCCAGCCTCACTTTTTAAGTCAATCCGCAACTCAAGCAGAGAGCTGGCGGATGATGGGCGAGGAGGGGAGACACTGGGGAGACAGACACACACAAAATCACATATTAACCATATTTATGCTTTATTGTAAGTTTTATTTTATGTCTCTTATTGAAAGGCTGCAGCTTGAAACTGTTAAAAAATTCCTCTTCCTAGGATATTTCTGTTTCTGTGTGACTCGGTGTCTGACAGGGTCAGGTGCTCTCTGGGGTTGAGCACAAACTCCGAGCCAGATTTATTTTATTTCCAATCTCGCCACAAGGATTCAACACAGTGTTTATGACATGAGAGACATTAACTTAACCTGACAAGAATAGATGTTTTATCCTGGTAGGAAAAAAAACACCATATTTTATTATTATTATTATTATTGTTAAATAATCCCTAAAAGCATATGCCTGTTCTCTTTTTTGCCTAGGATGAATTGTTATTATTATTACAGGTAGTAATACTGATTTAAAACAAAGTTATACAAATAACATGATATAAAATAGTGGCAGCAGAAAGGGTGGAATAAATGTGGCATTTATGAATTGTTTATGAGCAATATTAGCAGTTATTAGCCTATTGTCAATGCTACTGTATTATGTTAGGCTATAATATTGTATGACACTGACATGAAGGCCCATGGGCATGAATACATTTTTCCCGTTTCTCCAACTGACATTGTAAAATACACTAAATGCCTGTGTAGTCGCAGGAAGACATCGAAAGGACAACCCGAAACTGAAGCAGCTAAATTGAATTTAACCATTATTTATTGTAATATATACAACACCATGTTAGACTGTTCTATATATTGTAAAATTGTATATTATTATAGTACAGCCTCCTTTAAATAAAAGGATCTGTGCTGTTTATTGTATTTGTACTTTTTGGGAATGTTTATACATTTGCACCTGCACTGGTCTGACTGTGTGGCCACTTCTGCCGAACCCAGTTTATATTATTTAATAACTCCACTCAAGTGGAGAAGATTTTCAATGGATCCTTTAAACATTTAAGTTTTACAAAAACCACACATGTCAGATTAAAATATGAATCAAACTAAGAGACGGCAAGTTGCTTTGCTTGTACAACTTTATTTTCTGGAGTTCGTTCCACGAGGCAAAGGGAGAGAAGCTCCATGTCACGTTTTGTTGTCCTCCCCTCAAATTAACTTTAATGTAAAATATATAAAGCCGCCTCGCGCTGCCTCTCTAGCCGCATACACATACACGAGCCAATCAGACGCGCGGTGACAGCCTCTACGTTTTAGCAGAGCAGAGCGCACAGAGCGGAGCAGCACGAGGCACACCGGAGTCAGCTGTCTGTCATCAGCTGGGAGAGAGAGAGGGAGAGAGAGAGAGAGAAGCGGGGAGAAGAAAAGAGAAGAGAGGAGAAGAGAGGACAGGAGGGAGGAGTAAACGCTCCGGGTTCAAACTGACACACCGGCCTGACAGAGGAGAAGACCAGAAGGATAAGGGACAGACGAGCGCAAGAAGGAGAGAGAGAGAAAGAGAGAGAGAGAAGGGGAGAGAAAGTGACAGGCGTTACCGAAACCAGACGAACCAAAGCGTCGACATGAACGGACAGTTCGAGGAAGACATCTACGACCGGGGAGAGAGGAAGAGCAGCAAGTCCCCGACGCTGCTGTCTTCTTACTGCATAGAGAGCATTCTGGGCCGCCGCAGCCCCTGTAAAGTCAGACTGATCGGAGCGCAAAGTTTGACGGGTCTGCCCGGTAGAGGAGAGCTCGACAAAACGGCGGACGGTAAGTTCCCTCTGCACTGCTTTATTGGAAACACTGTGGAAGGGGAACGTGTAGCCGGAACGAGGAGCTCCCGTGCGTAATTCCATGCGTAAAAGTGTGTGGTTAGCCTTATGTTTCCAGAGGAGTTTGTTTGCATTGCCAGCAAGTCAGGAGAATAATCTCATTAGTTTCATGAACGTTGGCTCACAGGCCTGAATGTTTTCTTATTGTATTTGTTAAGTCTGAATAAATTATTTAAAAGCATATGGATGTTGCGAATTGAAAGGATTTTGCTCTTCTCAGCCATGCTGTTATTCAGTATTTTTATATCCCACCCATGCTTCTCTCTCAGGGCCAACTAAAGACCCCCTGTCTCTCAGCGCTGACATCCACCTGCCACCAAAGCTCCGCCGGCTGTACGGGCCCGGCGGCAAATACCTCCACGACCACGCAGCGAAGCTGGACAGAGAGCGGTTGCTCCTGGAGCAGGCCAGCGACAGCCTCAAGATCAGCCAAGCGCCCCAGGTGAGCATCAGCCGCAGCAAGTCCTACCGGGAGAACGCGTCCCTGAGCCGGGGAGAGGGCGACCAGAGCCCCGTGGAGGGCTCGGAGGAAGGCAGCCTGGGGCTGGTAGAGCTCGGCCCACTGAAGTTCGAGGAGGACGCGGCGGGGAAGGAGGAGGAGAGCTGTGCGGACGCGGCGAGGCTGTCCCCGAAGGACGAAGAGAGGGAGAGCTTGAACGCCGGGGATGGGGACGTGAGGGACGGGGAGGACAGCGTGTGTCTTTCGGCGGGCAGTGACTCGGAGGAGGGGATGCTGAAACGGAAGCAGAGAAGATACAGGACTACGTTCACCAGTTACCAGCTGGAGGAGCTGGAGAGAGCTTTCCAGAAGACACACTACCCCGACGTATTCACAAGGTAAGATAAACTAAGATAGTCTAATATAGTCACATTATTATTATTATAATGTATATTATTATTGTTGTTGTTATTATTATTGTATGTATTATTGTTGTTATTAGTATGACTATACAGTTTAATTTGCATATAAAACGCAGGTTGGCTTGACATTTTTCAAAATAAATTAGTCTAGTAATTTCCCATGACCAATTATTATTATTATTATTAGAATTATAACAAGGTTTGGCTTTAAAGAAAAAAACTCCCCAAAATGCAAAAAGACAAACATGCTATTTATTCTCTGATATTTTCCGTAATTGAAAGTGATAATTAATTGCATTTATTTTTAAATTAACACCTCCCAGGCCAATAACTTCTCCCCCAAGTAATTCCACACGTGTGTAACAGGACACTGCGCCGATCCCACCTCATAAAATGCCCTAACAGAAAAAACCCGTGTCTTGCACAAGTGAGCACAATGGGCCTGGAAGTGCTCACACAATGGAGGATCTTTTTTTTAATGCTACACCTGAATGATACCTGACAGCGGTATTATTCTCAGGGAGGATAATTAACCGGTGTAGCTCAGGTTAGCTGATGCCGGACATGATACTGAATACATGCTGGGAAAAAAAATGTTAGGGCCTAACTTCAAACCCAAGGGCAGGTGTCAACACACACACACACGAACACACACACACACACACACACACACACACACACAGTGAACTACAGGGCTCCCTATGATATATTACAGAAAATTATTATTATCACTATTCATAGAATTTGTATATTTATAGAACACAAAAAAACAAATAAATAAAATCCACTTGTAAATTAATAACGTGTAGGTTTTTGGCACCTCTTTATGTACAAATAATAATAATAATAAAACAGGCTTCTCTAAATCTACAGGATACAAGTAGCTACATTTTCTATTTCTTTCTCTTTTTTTAACCTTTGGGATTATTCATTTTTTCCAATTGATTTACTTTAAGACGACTCGCGGCTGTAATTTTGCACCGCAAGCCCATCTCTGCAGCTGAAGGCAGCGCCAATTGCTTTGTGGCAGGCTAGTTTGGATGTCATTATTTCAAACCATTATGTTGTTACAGTGACAGGCCCGGGCTAAGGGAGGACAAAAAAAAAAAAAAATCCAACAATCACTAAGGCCTATTTCTACCCATCCGTGACAGGGGAAAATAGAATATGGCCATGGCGTCTCCCTGCAGTTCATACCAGGGAGGAGAGGGAGGGAAAGAAAATCAAGCCTATTTTGGTCGTCTGTTGACAGTGAACAATAGGAGGGGACAAAACAGCAATTCTTCCAAACGTTGGCCTGTAACCTTGAATCTTTTCTTCCCCTGCCTTTTCTCTCTTCCCCTCTTTAAATGTTTTTTTTTTTTTGACAATTCTTTTCAGAGAGGAGCTCGCAATGCGCCTGGATCTCACCGAGGCCCGCGTCCAAGTAAGTGTCTTGTTTATCTTGTATCCGAACAGGGATGTCTTGTAAATCAAACAGAAGGGAGGAGGGAGGAGGATGGAGGAAGGATAAAAAAAAATTATCTAAAAATGCAGCATCCTCTTAGTGTTTTATACGCGGAGGAAAATGTCCCTGGCGCACTTTGGCGCTGCGTAATAGCCGGTGATATGAGTCACTGATTGAGGATCAGCGATTACGGGCCAATTCGAGGCGGTAATTTATTACAGTAAAAACGTGTTAAACGGCTCCAGCCGCCGCGTATGGGGAGGATCCTTTCCTGTTATTGGATGTTATTACGCGCGGACGAGGGAACGTTTTAGTGGCAATTAAGCGGATTCATAAAAAGCTCACTTAGCGCACGGAGCAAACACTGTCCATGTTCCCTTGGACGTTTGGATTCCCATCAGAGGGGACAGAGTGTGTGTGTGTGTGTGTGTGTGTGTGTGTGTGTGTGTGTGTGTGTGTGAGGGTGAGACAGAGTAAAAGGATGTGTGAGAGAGGGAGGGGGAGAGAGAGGGGAGGGATAATGCTATTTGATTTCCCATTATGTGATTGCAATAGACCTGCATTGATCCGATGCTTTGCACTTGGGAGCGAATGAGAGACCATTAAAAGGTGTTTGCTCCCCTCCCTCCCTCCCTCGCCATCCCTCCCTCCCTCGCCTCCCTGGCACTGAAAGCGTGGCCCTGCATGTCGAAAGCCCGGGCTCATAACCAGAGAGACAAGTCAAACACGGCGGGAAAGCTCCGGGGAGGTTATGGCCGACGGTAAAACAACAGATGTCTCTTTAAGGGCCCGTAGGTGAACAAATCACTTAACGGGCGCCATCAGGAGGTGATAAAAACTCATAAATTCCCGAGGGGCTGTGTAATGCTAAACAGCCCTCAGGGAATAATGTGTGTGGAGTGTGAGTGTGTGTCAGTGTGTGTGTGCGCGGTCCCTGTCGCTCAAGCTGGCTCCGTTCAATCACTTCCCCTCGTGTTGACATTTTGCTCATTGTGCGCGCCCCCGTGCTTCAGCAGAGCAAACTGTCCGGCGGCGGATGCGTGGGAAAGTTAAATAGTCGCTCCGGTGGAAGTCGCTCGTTCCGCGGCGTCTCCAAGAAGAATTTAATTTAAAGCGCATTAATTGTTATTGGAGTCAATGTTCTGCGGATCTTTTGTTAACAAAGCTCTTAATTATCCCCCCCCCCACCCACCAAGAGGAGAAACCACCGCCACCACCACCCCATCCTTTAATTAGATAGATTTAAAGGATTTATCTTCACAAGTCATTACCGTTGACTTTCCGCCTGTTGGCCACCACCTGAACTACATGGTTATTACCAAGTGCAGTGGCACAGCATTCAAAGTCTGATCAGAGTCCGCTACTGTGAATTTTAATGAAACACTGCTGGAGAATGATGCCTAAAATGATATCAAGATAAAAATCGAAAATAGTTATCACGATAAATTATCGGCCGTTTATTACGATGATTATAGATATTCCGTTTTTATCTACTTTTTAAGTTTCTCATCCACATACAATTTTTTATTTGTAAATATGCGCTGTACAAATACAATTTGATTTGAAATGTCACATGTCTCATGATTATTTTACAAATCTACACAACAATTGTGTGTTCTCTGTTTTTGCACGATGCGTAAGAAATAAATCAATATATACTGAACCTTACTTATATTGCTTTTATAATTATTGACATTGTTTTATTGGCCAGTCCAATAGTTAGGAGGATAGGATGTTACAGTTAAGGTTTTTTCTACCCGTCCTTTTTTTTATCTTCTTCACTTTATTGTGGAAAAGTAATAATTGGCTCCTATTTATTTCCTTCAACTTTGTATGTATTTGGCAAAATTGAACAGAAACATTTTTTTTTTATATTGCTTCCTAACCCTTTCCTCCTAATTTACAACCCCCCTCCAGCTTCAGGTTTATCTATGCACCTGCATGTTCAAACTCTACAACACACTGCTGATATTAATCTTCATTATCATCTTTGTGTGTCCCTCAAGGTGTGGTTCCAGAACCGCAGGGCCAAGTGGAGGAAACGCGAGAAGGCCGGGGTGCAGGCCCATCCGTCGGGCCTGCCTTTCCCAGGCTCCCTGACTGGGGGCCACCCTCTTAGCCACTACCTGGACGGAGGCCCCTTTCCACCCCATCCCCACCCGGCCCTGGAGTCCGCCTGGACGGCTGCTGCAGCAGCGGCCGCTGCTTTCCCGGGCCTTGCCCCACCACCACACAATGGCGCCGCCCCACCCCTGGCCACCCAGCTCGGCCTGGGCACTTTCCTGGGCACGGCTGCAATGTTTCGACACCCTGCCTTCATCGGACCCACTTTTGGCAGGTGAGCTGCACCACAAAACCGCATATCTGATGTATATATTTACATCCCAACTGCACCGATCTGGACTTGTCAGACACATTTATCCCTGTGTTTTCAGTTAAATAACTACAATTTTGTAGTCAAGCACATGTGCAGAACAATGCACGGCAGTAACCGAGCTCCAAATATACTCCCAACACATCTATACACTACAATGACTGATGGTAATCTCCATTCCCACTGAATTAGACCACTGTTTCTCTCAGTGTCTGATTATAAATATGCTATAGTGTTAACCGTTCACAGTGGTGTGTAATCACTCTGTCAGACGCCTTAGTAAATTAACAAAACGTCTGATCCTGCCAGACAAGCTGTGAGGAAGGGTGGCACTGCACACTGCGTGTGCCACAATTAGCTTCTCATTTGCTTTCCTCTGTTATGCAGCATTATTAACCTTGTCGTCTCTTCGTTATCTTTTATATTGAGTAGTCGCCGTGTAATTGATGCCTCAAATCTAGTTCGGGAGAATTTGAAAAGAGGCAGATGAACTTAAGCGCAAATAAAATGCATCGAGGGACAGTGGAAATCTTAACCATCAGTTAATTGCTTTCTCCTCTGACTGCAGATAGTATTTTGCTCACCAATGAGGCTGTGTTATCGTTGGCCTGAATTATTTAACCCTGAATGTTAGGAAATACGTGTGTTATATTCCAGGCTCTTCTCCAGTATGGGTCCCCTGACCAGTGCTTCCGCCGCTGCAGCCCTCCTCCGCCAGCCCGCCCCTCCCGTGGAGAACCCCTCCCACGCGGGGCCCGTCCTCCCCGACCCTTCAACTTCCTCCTCGTCCTCCTCCTCTTCCTCAGCGGACCGCCGGGCCTCCAGCATCGCTGCGCTCCGCCTCAAGGCCAAGGAACACTCGGCCCAGCTCACCCAGCTTAACATCCTGCCCGCCGGAGCCTCGGGGAAGGAGGTGTGCTGAACACTCCCAACCCCAGCCCTAGCCCCCCACTCCAACCCCCCCCCCGTCCCGGGCTTGCGTCCCATTCCATGACACCCCTGTTACATCCCCCTTGTCAAAGAACTCCTTCATACCTCTGGAGGAAGCTGTCTCCATGTCCCCTGTGTTCAACCATCCCTGTTACCTCATGTGTCCCCAACAAAATAGCATGACCAAATTCAAAAGAGCACCGGCTGAGAAAAGTGTGTGTCTGTGTGGGTGTGTAGTTCAACGTTGGTTAAAACATAGCACGAGAATACAAATTTTTTAAGCATAAACAAAATATTTCTATTAATTATTCTTTCACACAAACTGAAATTATCTCCTCTGTCATTTCTCCTGAGCTATAATATAGAGATTGCCCATGAAATGTTGTTCTACATGGAAAACAAAACACACAGCACATCATCAGTGGAGGAATGTAACAAAGTTCACCGACGTTGAGTTGGAATTTAAAGTACTTGTTTGATGCCACTTTATCTTTCACCATAGTTCAGTGGAAAATGATCTAAACTCTGCACTACATTATTTTACAAATTATTTAATTTGAATTAATATTTAGACACAAACCATATCTGATGAGCTTATGAAATGTCGGGTCTTGTTTTAGCTCGAACGAACAGTTCACGCTTTTCTTAAATGAATGCCTCAATAATTACAATAACTCAGTATTGTATTGCTGTAAATTGAAACTATTTAATAGTTAATACTAAATAATAAAATGATAATTTTGCCCATGCCATTTATGTACACCCACTTAAGGAACATTCTTAAATCAGGAACTTTTGGTATTTTACTGTGTAATCTGACTACTTTTACTTCAGGATCTGTCATCACACACACACACACATACACACACACACACACACACACACACACACACACAGAGCTGAAGCTCCGCCAGGGAAAGCCGAGACTTTATATATATAAAAAAGGATTCTTCTCGTGCCACTTCACACGTGCACAGCCCGAGTGCTCGATATTAAACACTGCTCTGCTTACTCGGTATGCATGGACGTGGGCTGAGCTGGCCTGCGTCTGTAATAAAGGTGAGTTGGAGGAAGTGCCCCCCCCCCCCGTGCCAAAGGAAACCTGTCCATAGACCTTCCATAGCCTTCTCTCGACGAGCCTGACTCCTCGACGCTCTGCACGCCGGTCCCACAGTGACACTCGACAATACATATACACACATATATATATATATATATATGTATCAAAGACGTGTACAGCTCTTTGACTGCAGCAGCGGTGATGTTCCTGCTGTTTCAGAGTCAGGACGTGTGAGCAGACCTGAGGCCGACGTGTCTCTACTGACGTGACTGTACATATTGTGTAAAGAAAAAAAAAACAGAGGGGGAAAAAGTACACGGAGAAAAAAAAAATGAATGATTTTCAAAACAAGGTCGTGTATATTTGAGGGAGACCGTGTTTTGATAATTTGCACTCGGTGTAGTGTTTTAATGAATGTTGCCCTGTGTAGAATTTCACCTGTGTTTATGAATTATTATTATTATTAGGTTTTTAGAGAATTATTTATGTCAACTCTTCCCCCCCGTCCCCCCCGCCCCAACTTGAGGAACTGAGTGAAGGACAGTTTTTCTGCTTTCTTTATAAGTGATTGTAAGTTTCCTGGTTTATTAATGCTAATTTGAAAATAAATAACATTGGTAAAATGAGTTATCTTTTATTATTTCAAATTCCTTTAGGACTGACATATAGGCCCTGAACCAGGAAAAAAATAAACAATGTGAAATAGAATATTATAGAACTCTTAATAAAAGGTGTTATGAAGAAAATGTGCTTTTTTTTGCTTTATGTTTTCCGAATATAAAAGAGCTTAATTCAAGGGACTTTCTATTAAGGAAATATAAATAATCTTGCCTACAGGAATGTGAAGTATCTATATGTTCTTCCAGCTTCAGTAACAGGTTGTGATGCTCCGGACGCCTGCCGAGCAGCTTACATGCATCATTTTGTCAGCGCCTGCCCCTGAACAAGGGGGAACATGCATTACAGCTGCATAAGCCTGTGCACTGCATGCCTCTATATCCTCCTCAGCGGAGTTGACAAAATACTGACCATATATTCATGAGCTTAATCCCCCCAACATGAGAAACGTACGACAAAGGGAGAGGGGTTTTCAATTAGATCGCCCACTTTATCTGTGGGTGAGGGCTGGGGGGGGGGGGCGTCACAAAAGTTTCCTTTAAGACCCTTTAAAGTCGCTAAATTGGTCTTAACATCTGTAATGCAGTGTCGGTGGAAGCGAGTCCCCCCTTTGTTATTAATGAAGTAACAAACCACTTCATCAGACGGCGCACACACTCTCTCTCTCTCTCTCTCTCACACTCACAGAGTTAATTCCCTCATCATCCCCCCCGCCCCCCTCCCCCTCCTTTCTCTCTCCATTGGGTCTCACCACTGATGCAGCACCATTACAGCAATCAATGGTTATTCTCCTGCGTTTGACCCATCCATGGTGCCCGGCCAAATCGCGTGAAATTACCCCGCGGATTAAACTCGTCCCCTCCTTTTTGATTGTCTGCATCTGTGAAACGGCCTTCTCCTCCTCCTCTTAATTCCCTTAGATCCCTCTTTTTTGTCTTATATATGTGAATCCACAGGTCTCATACATGAATTAATCCTGACGCACACACCGAAAACACACTCAGACCCAGAAAGCCACTGAGATGCTCTTTGAAGCATAATGCGAAAATAAAAATGAGGAGGAAAAAAAGGGAAAAACATAAAAAACAATTTTCTCTTGTGTGCACAGACCACCATCTACCATGTTTAAAAAAAAAATATTCTTTAGCTCAAGCTCAGTGGAGCGGGCACGTATGTTTTTTTTATAGGGTTTTTTCTCCTCCTGTATAGGGTTTTTGGTGAGATTGTCTGGGCCCGGGGAGTTTTAATCTTATTGTGAATATAACTAATGAATGGCAAACCAATTTGTCCCTAATATCTGGGGAATGCCTGGAGGCGGATGACCTGCTGGGAGCGAGGCTTAAACTTTCTTTTGCGACGCAAAAAGGCGAGAAGATTGAAATGCTGTGGCAGGCGGGGTGGAGAGGGCTGGCTCACACTTGATGATGATGGTGCATGCTCTTTCATTCAGGACAGGGCCTGCACTTGCGTATCTAGGCTCCATGAATGACCATCATAATGAGTGTTGATATTAGGGTCAACGCAGTCCAATCATTTCCCTGCAGATTGGTTCCAAGAAGAAGAAGAAGAAATCTACATGATTTGTTGAACAGTGTCAACACACCAGCTGCTCACTAGTTAATCCAGGTGTCCAGTATAAAATACAAAAGTCCTCTTACTGACTTGTGGCCGGTTTCATTCCCCACATTTACATCCCTGCTCCTTCCCCCCGCTGCTGGATGTGATTTGGCCCCTGATTTGCTACCTGGCCTCCTTTCTCTCCACCACGTCCCTGCCGGAGAGAATAGGCCCAATCACTCCACAGCCTCAGTCGGGATCAGTTCTCACTCAGTCCCCGGGAGAGGAGCTCTATAAAAAAAAAAAAAAAAAAAAAAAAAGCCTCTTTGATGAACACCTCCCCTTCATCCCTCGATCCCCTCCACCCCCCAACCTCACCAGGCACTGAATAGCGGGGTCCATGGCACTCCGCTCCCCCCTCTCCGATCACCCCTTAATTCCCCGTCTCTCTTGCTCTCATCCAATTAGCTCAGTGTATTAAGCGGTTTATCGTCTCATAACCGCCTATTCAGCTCCAACAAGGGAGACACTTTGCAATGGGACCGGCTCTCCTTTTGACACCCCTCTCTGGTGCTTGTATGCTCCGCCGCGCCATGAATAACAGGGACAGAATAGGGGCCTAATTCCCTCATCAAAGCCTACCTTGTCCATCGCTGGTCAAAACGACAAGCAATAAAGCTTAACGCGACAATACAAAGAGACTTGTTCGACCTTATTAGCTTAGCAGGGTCGAATTAATGTGGGGACTCAATTTGACTGGGTCTGCTCCAGGCTGAGAGGACAAAACGGGGCCCTCACTTTCAAAGAACCCGCAGCCCGGGTGCAGTGGGAATAGCAGGCCTCCGTGTGCACTTCCTCTGCGATTCCGAGGTTGATTATGTCTCGAGGAAAACAGAGCAAAAGAAATAAATAAAAAAAGAAACTAAGCAACTGTGGGGAGAAGTAGTGGAGCTGATATGATTTAATAAATATGTAAAGTTATAAGCAATTGGCTGTAAATGCGCCGAGACGCTTCCTCCCTCACACAGCCCTGTTCTATCTATTGCATAGTGAATCATGGTTTAAGTGTTCAGCCCACTTAAGGTTGCCTTCACAAGTCACAGCGGTTTGAAGTGATTTGTGAGGCGTGCAGTGTTTATGGAAATGCACACCGCGGGATGGAGTAAAAAAAAAAAGAAAAAAAACGGCCTTTTTGCTGTATTAACACAAAGGAGAATTCTTGGAGAAAGATGGCGAAACACGTCACGAGGCTGCAAACTTTACCTGCAGACAGTGTTTAGAAAGAGTGGAGGAATATGACATTTCTACAGGAGATAAACAGAGATTATTTGGCGATAAACATTTTTATATCTGTGTTGGGAAACATGAGTGAGCCCTGCTGGTAATTGGATATTCATATAATCTAAAGCATCTTGATTTGAAAGGTATGTAATTCCCCGGATTAAGTTTTAGAAAGTAAATTTCTAATTGTATTTTCCAACAGAATAAACTATAGCATGTTTGACTTAGAATGACGTACACTATAAAACAGGACTCTTCTCACATTGAGAAATAACTCAAATCACAAAAATCACATCAGTATGTTTAAGGGGAAAAACGTGATGGACGTTTTTTTTTTCATCCAGTTAAACCAACAACTGAGACCAAAGCTCCGTGAGCAACAGTCACTACTCCAAAAGTCTTAAATCTTTAAAAACAACTCACAAAGAGAAACTTGTCTTTAAATCTTAATCTATTATCTATCAGGGAACTGCACTTGCGCTGCATTAGCCAGAAATTACAGCAGCAGGTCACTTTAATAACCTAGAGTATTTATGTTAATGGCAAATAAAGGAATAGGTCATGTTTCATAGGTTATGGAAAATGAAATGATCTGGAAAACATAAGAATGAGCTGTATCAGGCTTTAGACATGTTAGTGGATTCGTTGAAACTTCTGCTTTTTTGACAATCAGAGAAGTTTGCTTTTTCTTTAAAATATGTTTATAAATAAAGCTCAAGGATTCTGGATGAACCGACTGAGATGCACAAATTCTAAATAATCAGTTATTGGATTGATTTTCCCAATCGTCTCCCTCATTAGGTTTCACTTTTAGGAAACATGAGGATATCCCATGATAGCGTTGCAAAAAAAAACAAAACAAGATGAACGCTTTATCCATTTAGCTTTTTTATTGAAGTTTCAGTATCAAAAAGATTTTCATCAATATCAAAAACACCCAACATGGAATATTCTATTTATTACAACAAAAAAAATCATTACACAAACCCTACTGAGCAATATGAACTGGACACACGGAAAATGACACACATTAAAACACAATCTGCACAGAGAGGAGGGGGCCGGGGGGCTGGAAGTGAGGAGTGAAATGGATGAAATGACATCGGTTAAACAGAGGCAGCGGAGGAGAAGGAGATGAGCTGTTCGATATGGAGACAAAAGAGCGAGGGAGCAGCGCGTGTGGCCTCCTTCACCCCGTCACTCCCTGCATCCTCCTCGCGTCTTCCTTTCATCTTTTGATCTGACACACAGGAGTGTGCACGCGCACTCACACGTGCACGTTCCTACATTCGGGGATGAATGGTGGTAATCAGAACAAGTGTCCGATCGCTGCAGGCATCCAGTGGTCTTAGTGGCCAGAGTCACTATCATTGGCTAATTAGCGGCTTTTGGAGGACGCTGGCTGCACCGAGAATAAGTCAGTTCTTTTACGCGCACTCGCATTCACACACACATCTGGAGACAGCCAGCCTCCACACACACAATAGACTGTCATTTAAGTATGATTGCTGCTCCCCCTTTAGCGGCAGAGTGATGGGGTCAAGCCACAAGAGCGTGTGTGTGTGTGCGCGGACCGATGTGTGGTGGAGGAGAAAGGTGTGATTTGATTTCAAGCCATACAACAAGCCCATTAGGTCCAGGGAGGGTGATATGAAGGTCAGAGCCCAAAATCATTCATACCTGCTATCATCAACCCCCCCAAAAAAACCTGTAGAGAACACACGTGGCTGATTGTGTGAATGTCCAGCTCCGAGTCAGACGTCAAGGCCGCCTGGTGGTGGTGGTCTTTGGCAGATGTGTGTGTGTATTGTTTTACTTGAGGGTGGAGAAGGCCTGGAAGAGTTTGGCCAGGTTAATCTCCGAGTAGCCGCTGGTGGCCAAGGCTTTGTCCGACACTTCCTTCAGCCTGCGATACACTTCCTTCTCCCTGTTCCACCGGGAAACAAGAGCTGCAGGAGGAGAGAGGAAAGAAGAGTTACCACTGCCGGAGCTCAACAGGAGATCAACAAGCTCCTCAAACGTGGCAACATCCATTCGACTTCAATTTTATTTTGAAAATGCATAAACCCTGTTCCGGAGTTTAAGAGCCACTGAAACAGAGAAGTTTGGATACGCTGCCGGCCCCGTTTGAGTCTGGAGCAATTGGGCGCGTTGATGTTGTTTCTAACATATGATGGCGTGAAGCTACTTTGTTCTTCTCTCTGCATTCCTGTATATCACTTTTGACTTTCGTGGATTTCGTGGATAGGTCGGCCTCTCGAAATGTTCCGGTTGATGGGAACAGGTCAGACCCGGATAATTCATTTCCCCGGACATCTTCCTGAGTGAGGAGCTGCAGCATGCCCACCATCTTTGTCTCCTCATTAACAAACACTTAGCATTTCTCGCTGAAATGGAGAGCTAACAGGTTTAATGCTATCTGCCAGTGTTCCTATCTCTCTGAGGGCCTGGAGACGTCGCACAGAATTGGACTGATGGGTCGATGACGGCATATGCGCACACACACACACAAAACACACACACACCCGAGCGCAGGATCATGAGATCGATGGAAAAGCCCAACGAGCGCATGGAGTCAATATCTGGTCCCTGTTATCCCTTCAGGTGGGCCGTAATAAAGCCAGAGAGAAGACTGAGAGCTGACTATCGTGGGCTGGGTGGCCACCGAAATCAAATCTTTTCAACATTATACTGAGCGTCAAGTGTAGATGAAGGATCATGAAACCAAGTAATAACACACTATCAAACCAAAAGCATGCGGCAAAGCAGCCACATCTGGAATAATAGGGAGCTGAGGGGAGGTAAAGAATAACAGGAAAGTGGAAATAAGAGAGAAAGTTTGGTTTGGCAGTGATTTGATTTCGCAGCTAGTTTGTTCCCATGTATATTTATCATGAACAAGATTTTTTTTTTTTACTTTTTTCATTTAAAATAATTTCAAAAAAGAAATGTTTGTTAGAGTGTTTGTTTTTCCACGATTTTCTGATGCAGTTAAACTAAATAGTTAAATATAAGAAGGAACCAATGAATGACAAATTACTCTAGTGATTAATTTGTCATTGTTTCAGAAGTGAAAGCAACAGTTATACTAAAAAGACAGTATTATTTTATTTTTCTAGTTTTACTAATTTCTATTTGGATGCATGTCCTTGATTTATTGAGATGACACGCTGTATATAAAACACATGAAAGCGCACACAATCATACACACACACACTCCATATGGCCAGTTGTCATGTCCTCGCCATCTCCGCAGCCCTATCTCCTGTCTTCCTGTCCATTACATTAGTGGCTGCTGGATAAATACCAACCCACCAACTGTCCAAGGGAACAAAGGTTAGATATACAAAGATCAACAGTGTCTCTCTCTCACTCACTCGATCACTCACTCACTCGCACACGCACACGCACACGCACACAGTCAACTGATGGCAGTTAAACACTTATAAAAGCACACTAAACCAGAGTCATGGCGACTAAAAAACATCCATGTAACAAACTAATCACACATGCATGCACTTGTACTCTCACACACACACACACGAGATGGTGTGGTTGACTTAAACGTCAACAGCAACTATTACCAGATAATCCCCATGTTAGCGAGGACGGGGATGGAGGGAGAGAAGGTGGGAGAGGAGAGGCAGCAAAAGACAAACTAGTCTATTTATCTGGGGAATAGAAGGGAGTGATGATGCATGATCAAGCGAAAGCAATCTTGTCATCATTTCTGAAAGGTAGGAGAAAATAATTCTCCCCCTCCTCTCCTCTTCCTCACTCCTTTCTCTTTTTCCACCTCAATCACTGTGTGGCGAACAGATAAAAGAATGATTTAAGAGTCACAGAGAGGAAAAGAAAGAGGGAGAGACCTCGCAGCGAGTCGGAGCACAGTGGGGAGTGCAGTTCAAATAAATAGCCTCCCTTAAAAAGCGAGTAAGAGGCAGGAGGAGAGACGAGAGGGGAGACAGCGGTGTTGGGAAAAGGCCGAGACATGGAAGAAACAGGAGAAAGAGATGCTGATGAAAATGAAAGATGGAAAACGCCGTGCTGATAGAAAGCATACTGTGGAGGAAAATGCTGCTTTAGCGGGAAAAACTTTGCGTGATTAGCAGCACGGGACAGAAAACCGGTGGTGCGGATTCCACGTTTCTCACTGTCTCACACACATATTTCACAAAGACTCACACGCACATGTGCACAGTGAGTGCATCAGGGGTTATCTCTCCTCTAACTAGGTGTTGCCACACACTCGTGCACACTGGCGATGCTGGGCATGAGTAGATCGGGGCTCTGCACGCTCTAACTAGGTGTAAATACAATAACAAGCCTGTAATTAAGTGAGCATGATGAAGTTAATGGAGATCGGCCATTCCGTCGGCCGCCTCCATGAATATTCTATTAGGCTGGTGGCGACGGGCAGCTGGAATAGCAGTTAATTTAATCACCACTCGGAGCACGGGGAAACTTCTTTGTGTGAGTGTAATTGCACAGAATGAATAATTGATTTGACAATCGCACCCGCAGATTTTGCCACCCCGCTTTGTATCGCCGGAGAGAGGGAGGGTGGAAGATGAGGAGAGAGAGAGAGTGAGAGATGGAAGAAAATGGAGAGTAAAGCGAGGGAAGGGAGGAGAAGAGAAAGAAGAGAGAGGGAGAGGAGTGGGAGGGTAGACAAGGACCGAGAGCGGAGCGCTGAGAGGTGGCAGGGAAGCTGTCGGTAAATGGATCATTAGAAAAGCGCGGCTCAAGGACAATTTATATTTTATCAATGCGGCGAAATTACGTTATTGCTCACACATGCAATCATACTGCCCACACTCAAGACGGAGACCTGGAGGGGAGGAGTGACGGAGGGAAGAGAAAAGGCAACAGATAGAACGAGGGAAGGGGGGGGGGGGGAGGAGATGAAAAGGGAGAGCGGGGGGGAGACGGAGAGAAGAAAGGTGGCATGAAATGATTTGAAAGTCATTGATACGGGATGTTCCCAGCAAAGGAACGGACAGCATGTTTATTTCCTAGCGTGTGTGTGTCTGTGTGTGTGGGTGTGTGTGTGTGTGTGTATAATCTATTAGAGATCTCCTGGAGCGGGTGAAATTACCTCCATGTTTTACTCAGTCGCAGCAATCAAGCACAAAAATGCAATGTACATGTAGATAAGACAGACACACAAACACGCTGTCGCACTGCATACAAACGCACACACACACACTCAAGCTGATCAAATCCCATTCAGCTTTGCCTCACAGCTATTCTGTGTAAACCTATTTCACTTAAATGTGCTTTATTGTGTATGTCCTGAACACATGTAAACACTAACGCGCTCTGAGTGGCTCTGTGATACATAACTAACCAGATATGATCGAGACTAAATGACAGCACCAGTATTCCGGTATAGCATGGAGCTCCTTTACCTGAGGCTTTGGTAAACAACAGTAAGTGTGAACGTTAAAGGATAAGGCTGGCGTGTTTCTTTGTTAATAAATCCTCTCAAAGTTTAGTTTGTATCTCAATTCTCTTCAATTTACCTCTCCTCCGAGTCATTCGCAGCTTTAAGCCCTAGGAGGATGCATGTTTAGATAGAGTAACATCAGAGCAAATTCACTTTATGATTGGCTAAAATACGCGTACTGTCACTTTACTGTGAATTTTTGTATATACCATCTGATGATCTAGGTCCTGTTCTGTAGTTTTCATTGTCCACATGAAATATATAATATACGCGATGTACCCTGGACACTGATGGTTTGGGTCTTTCATGAGGTTCGTTGGCAAAGGGAAAAACTGTTTACTATAGATAACATTCTTTTTTTTATTCCAGAATTCCAAATGTCATAAACCAAGACCTCTGATTTCATGCATAACATTCTATTGATCTCAAATGCCTCCAATTTAAACTTATATCCACTCGCACCTCGCCCACCCGTCTCTTCTAGTGGACACAGCTGCAGCTTGGTCTTTCACTACAGAACATTATCACCACGTACAGTAAGTCAAATCGGTGTTGCAAATCACCATAGGCCCCACAGAGATACTGGACTGTGCACAGACACACAACAGAGACAAGTCAGGTGTATAGGATTGTATGTCTCCTCCCTGTAATCGGAGCAGTGTGGCCCCTGGGTGTGTAATGCAGTAATATGGGGTATTACTGCCCCAGGACTGAGGGATAACACTGTAAACCTATATTTTATAGCAGCATGAGAATGTGTATACATGCATTCTCCTCTGCCCGATGAATCCATCCATATGTGTGTGTGTGTGTGACAGTGTTGCAGCACTGGGCCCACAGATATCAATGTGAAGCATTATGAGTGACACAGTGACCTACACCTGCCTTATAAGCTCACATGCTTTGTTCAGTGGTAGAAACATCCCTGCAGTCCTCCATGTACTGACAAACTTCTATGGGGCTCAAATAGCTTACTCTCAGTTTTGCAAATTGCGAAATCGAATAAGCGAATCTCGGTATCAGCCATATTTATGTTAATAAAACAATCAAAACGAGAGTTATGAAAGTTGACTCTGACGAGCTCCAATTGCATGTTTCCATTGACAGTAATTATAAAAACCAAATTGTAACGTTTGAATTATGTCCATATGATAGATGCACTCATGAATAGTAAAGGTTTCCGTCAAAGGGTTGTTGTCGTTGACGATACAGACCTGTGGTTCTGGGAAGCAACAGAACCTTTCCTCTAGTGTTTGTGTGTGAAATAATAAGTTTCACCCTTTAAAGGCCAATGTAGGTTGTGCTGAATGAAACATGACAAATAGAAGCGGGAGAAGTCTGCTGGGATTTGCACTTTTAAATTGGCCAATCAACCAATCAGAATCCAGAGTGTCTTGTCGGCTGCACAGCACCAAACTGAGATATGCAAACTGTAACATACCTATCTAACAATTCCAAAATCAACATCTGTTTGTAGAATGAGTCCTGCAGCCGGTCTTTACATGTTGTGTTTCAACTACTGCAGGTCACTTCTACTGTTTGAGAAAGCAAAGCTGCAACAAGCGTCACCATAGGCCATTCCAAACAGGCAGGTTTAAAATGTCCACTGCACTCGTCCTTCATTTATTTTTAGAGCTCTCTAACCCAAAAAGTTGTCGCCCCTACATGTGAGGTGTGTTTTGTTTCAGCCTGTCGTCAGTGGACCAGTAGATGCCTGCTGCCACAAACCTAACCTGCTTCGCAACCGTCAACCATGTGTGTTCGCTGTGCATTCTACATGTCCAGTAAACTGTGAACACACGTGTCCGGGGCTGCAAGACCAAGTGAAGATTGCATGGTGTATTGTACTGTATCGTTTTGAAGGCCACAGATGAGCCACACACTCAAGAGAAGAAAGTGCAGACTGGATCACAAACAGTGCAAAGCAACGGAACATAAAGGAAGGAGAGTGGAGAATTGATTGGGGATGATTTCTCAAATCTTGGAAAAGGCAGAAATAAAAGAAGGCAAAAATGGAGGCTATAATCATGTTAGTACTCCTTCCCTTCCCTCCTCCACAACCGGCCAATCCCTCTATTTCAGCTCCCTCCATCTTCTGAGTGGTCATCTGTTGATTACACAATGTATTTACCTCTGCTGTCTTACTCTTTCGCTGCCTCGTTCAGGTCCAGCCCAGCGAGCACACTTTGCAGCATTCAGGCATACATACATAAATAACATACATACATAAATATTTAATCAAATAAATAAATCACTCGGCCTAGCGGCCCTTTCTAATCAAGTGACATCAATCAGTGAGAACTATGGGTAAAGAGGCCTTGTAGCTGACGCCTACCGAGCGCGCCCAGAGCGCTGGAGTAGCGTCTATTTGAGTCCAAGGGGGGAAATATACGCTCCATGTCCCATTATAGGAGAAGGGCTATCCTTTCGTCAGCGCGCCCATTACTCCCCCTATCATTTCCCCAAATCTAAAACCTGTTTTCAATCAACACAGCCAAACGAGTGCCTGTCCAAGAGAGGGAGAGAGGGAGAGAAGGAGAGAGAGAGAGAGAGAGAGAGAGAGAGAGAGAGAGAGAGAGAGAGCAAAGGAGCAAAAGCGGCAGAGATGGACAGTGAGGGTCGGGGTAGAGGGAGAGCAATGGAGGGCTCTTTCCTTCTTTCTTCCAGTGATTGGAGCGTTTTGCATTCTGTATGTGTGTGTGATTGAATCCGTCTCCTAAATTAGGGCTGTCGACTCGAGGAGCTGAATGTCCTTAACCCCCCCTCCCGTATCCAATGCCCATACTCTGTTACTTGTGTGCTGAGCATGTCACATCATCGGTGAATATTGTAAGTGCAGCCTGGGTAAAAGGTTTACGTTGAGCCATTGATTGCTAATGCTATGTTGTATGCCTATTTGCGAGGAAGCATTGTTAAGGCATCAAAATTCAAACTTCCAACAGTCACTCTGGTAACTTGATATTAATTCCAAAGGAGGAATCATAAAGAAATGGCAGGAAAATAATAACCTATAATCTAGTTTTAAAATATAGGCCTGGTTCTACAGCTACTACAGTGAAAAATGGCAAAAAAATAAATCCTGCAAGACAAAGTTAAAGACTGAAAGTTGAGACAGAACACAACAGTACAGTGGCACGTATGATGTGTGTGTGTGTGTGGTCTTACTTTTCTCATCCCCCTGCAGGACTTTGGTAACGGCATAGTCCCAGTCAAAGATGAATCTGTAGAAGCAAAGCTGGTTGTAAAGGGCCTTCTCGGAGTACTGTAGAGAAAACACACACAAAAACAGTGTTATTTCAAAGACAAGATGGAACCAACGAGCCACATGAGCTGATGAATACAAATGTAAAACATTCTCCACCTCCTAATCTTCCATCTGGACATTATCTCCATTCTTTCCCTACTTTAGTTGAGCTTATTTACCAGGGACCAAGCTCAAAACAATTGACCACAACTGTTGTGTTCTGGACATCTGTATCGCGTCTACTCTCTGATCATGTTCAACAGAAACACACGATGTGTGAACTGTATCCAACAAGTGGTGACACACCAACACTTCTTCCATCCCTTTATTTCCTGCTTGTCTAAGAAGGTTATTAATTTATATTATGATCATTTGGGAGTGGAGTCAGGATTGTGAGGGGGTGTAAAAGCATCCAAAACAGATGAATCAACCCGGTTTACCACCTGAAGGAACATGCTGATTGAGCGCGACTCCGTGAACGTGCACCCTGCTTGTAGGACTCTACCTCCCTGATCACATTTCCTTTCCTCTGTGTGACACGCTAAAGCAAGAAAACAAATTTGCTTGCTTTGTTAATCTCCACTGCAATTAACTGGAGCCACACGACAGCCTGCCAGAGGGAGAGAGGGAGAGAGGGAGAGAGGGAGAGAGAGAGAGAGAGAGAGAGAGAGAGAGAGAGAGAGAGAGAGAGAGAGAGAGAGATGAGGAGGAGGATGAGCGAGACAGAGAGGTGGGAGGGAGAAAAACAAGAAGAAAAAAAAAGAGAGAAAATGGTAAAGATACAGAAAGAAGTGAGAGATGAAGAGAGTCAGACAGTGAGACGGAGAGAGAGAAAGAAAAGAGGGGATCGGGCCTGAAATACCCTCCCTCATAATAGTTTGTTGTGATAAGCCATTGTGAGAGAGGTATGCGAGCAGCCGAGGCTGTCAATTTGATTAGCCATTATACTGCATGTTTAATTGCAGTTATTGGCTCGTCATTTCCCTGCTATGCTGGAGAGGGCACGCTAAGCCCCGACCCCACACTGCCATCAGGTGTGCGCCGAGTGCTTTATTATTACCACCAGGAAGAATCCCCCCAATTCCTGTGTGGGTGTGCGAGAGTGTGTGCGTGTGAGTGAAGTGAATTTGTGTTCGCCCATTATACCTGCCAATCGGCAATGTGCGTAATTGTAATTTCAGTTTTTACTAGTGCGGCATAATCAAGTGGCAAGAGCATCTAATGCAACTAAATGGAAACTATGTGATGTGCGAACATGAGTGAGTGAGTTAATGTGTGTGTGTGTGTGTGTTAAATGGCGCACTATGGCTGCCCACATGGCACACACAGCTGTTGACCATTGATGCACTGCCTAGTCAACAAACAAAACCATGCGCATCCCATAATGGAGCCTCGGTTACGGTTGCCAAGGTTGAACAAGCCCAGTCGGCACAGACACCGCTTCGTCCTCCTGAAAATAACAACACACGGAGAGCACACATGCAAGTGCACACGCTCGCACTCGCCGCACGTGCACATTCAAACAATATAAGCTGATTGTGGGCGGGCCCGTTGCTGCCAACTGATTGACAGGTGTCAGAAAGGCGTGGCTAAAATTTTACAGGGTTGTTATTGAATTTAGAGCCCCTCAACCCCACCTCACTCTCTTCCTCACATGCACATACATGCACACATACACACTCTCTCTCTCTCTCTCCCTCCCTCCCTCCCTCCCTCCCTCCCTCCCTCCCTCACACACACACAACGTTCACACACACAATGTTCACACACACAACGTACACATACACACGCCTACCTCGTCATTCAGCTCTGTGCTTTGTTCCTGCACTGACACCATTTCAATTTGCTCCACAAATCTGCAGCATTTTCAGCCTGACTGCCTAAGGAGCAAACCAGCTGTGAAATTGCCTCTCTCTCGGGAGCGTAGGAGCCCCCCCCTCCCT
Source organism: Platichthys flesus (assembly GCF_949316205.1). Lineage (NCBI taxonomy): Eukaryota > Metazoa > Chordata > Actinopteri > Pleuronectiformes > Pleuronectidae > Platichthys > Platichthys flesus. Next base: position 11,122,250 of record NC_084965.1, read on the forward strand.
GCACCCCCACCTTGTGCCCCCTTGCTCCTTTGCCTCCCTGCTCCCCGAGTGACTCCCCCCTACAGGCACGCACGCACACACACACATTCAATCCTGTTGCATGAACACAGTTAAGCTAAAAGGAAGAGGGAGATTTGTGCACGTGTGTGAGAGTAGAAAGACGCCATGGAGAGAGGATGTATAGAATAAAAGGGAAAGTAAAGCATAAGAAAAGGCGGCTAAATCATACAAATTGATCCAAATCACAGAGCAACAGAGTCTAAAACGGCTGGCACAATAAAACGAGCACTCAAGTCTTCCTCCGAGTCTTAAAAACACCTGCCTCTATCTTTAAGAAGACGCACACAAAGACACACATCCGACCGCCAGCGAAGTTTTGCGCACTATTCTGTCACTTGGGTATACCACTGCAGCAGTTAAAGAAAAGCTAGACACACAATATGTCTGCGAGGACGTAAGAAAAGTGCAGGAGGCCAAACAGAGTTTATGGAGGATGGAAAGGGTGCAGCTGCTGACAGACTACAACCATTCAATCCCTTGACATAGATACGACTTAGAGGAAAATAGCAGCACGGGTGACACAAACAAGGCCTCCGCGTTACGCACTTTCCCCTAAATACTGTTCTCCAGCTAAGATGCAAACACACGGCGTAAATACCGGAGCCACAATATCCCGAGCCCTCGCACAACTGCAGCTGCAGAGGGAGAGAGGGTGTGAGAAAGGAGAGGGAGCCGGAGAAACAAACATACATTTTGCCTCAGCTGTGAGGCCACGAGGCTTTGAAACTCTTGAGCTTTTTAGATGCGATGAGCATTATTGCCGGTTGTGGTAGTCATGCCGATCAGCTTCACAAGACACCATAATGAGTCAATATATGTAAATCTTTACTAGGCAAACACGGCAGGAAACAAAGGCATTTAACTGGTGCTCTCGCCCGCAAGCCTCCAACGATTCAGCACCGGTAATTTCTCCCCATTGAAAGGCATAATTGCCTGCTATTTGAAGATATTCATGCTCAATTTTTGAAATTAATTTCAATTGGGGGGAAATGTAGAAATGTCAGCTCCAGTGAAAGGGATTTGATTTCAATTATCCTCACTCAAAGGACTGTGATTTCCAAATACACTTAAGCAAAATTATGACAAGAATTTTTGTTCGGCAAAATTCAGTGTTTAAAGAGCGATTAGGCGATAATGGGGCAGCTTTGAGCTGGCAGTGAATGCAGCCGTCTCCCTCTGAAAGGCACTCAATTATCTCTGATTGCTCCCGCTATAATGTATCAAATAGAGATACCTGCTATTGCCGTAATTTGTGTGAAAATTAACATGCTGCAATTTCCACTAGAGGGAAAAAGGGAGCTCTAATGGGCGCCTGAGCGTACATCAATAAAACGAGAAGAGAAAAAGAGAGAGACAGAAAGGGAGGGTGAGGGGAGGAGAGAGCGAGCCAGGAGAAGAGAGAATGAGTGGAAGAGCTAAGGAGGGAGGGAGGGTGGGGAAAGAGAATGAAAAGAAAGGAGCAGGGGAAGAAAGCATTGAATAAATAGGGGGAAAGAAAAGGAAAGTTGGGACAAAGATTTGAGACAGGGGGAGAAAAAAAATATATATAGTGCATTTGAGCTAAGCGCTGTGGAGGGAGGGAGAGACGAGCAGCGAGGGAGAGAAAGAAATTTAATTTACTGAAAATATTACAAATTGCACCTGTGCATAACTCCCAAAAATTACCAACCAATCAAGGCAGAGTGCCTATTACTCTCCCATTACATGGAGATCAGATCACACTCTGAATCTCTGTCCAGAGAGAAAGGGAGGGAGGGAGCAAGCGAGGGAGGAAAAGAAAGAGGCAGAGAGGGAGAGACGGATGGAAAATGAGAGAGGCAGCACCCACAGCGATGGTAAATGTAGCATGATGCGCGAGAGGGAAAGGAAAAGCGGAGTTAAACAAGAGGAAGTGCCTTCACAGAGGCTCTGGCACAAACAAGCAAATTTTGCATAACATACGCAAAGACCAAACCCTGCATGCCTCTCTGGCTACGGCTGATATTAGCTCTATATAATCTGCGATGAAAGGGAAAGCAGCCAAAACAGAGCCTCTGGCTGGATGCACAGAAACCTCATGGAAGTTCTAACAAACCAAAAAAACTATAATAAATGTATCTATAAAAAGAAAGACAACCTCTCAGCAGGGGCGTGTGGAAGCATCATCATCGTCTCTACTTGTTTGAGTCACAGTCGATCTACCTCCAGCTCCAAAAGCCATGAATGGCCCCTTGAGTACTTTGCATAATTGGCAGCAATTTAATATGTAAGCTGCAGGGCTATTAATCTCCATTCAATAGCTTGATTCAGACAACAGTGTTACCTAACACTGAAAAAATGAAAGTATGTTAATAGTCATTTCATTGAAATACTCAATGGCATTTACATTTAACTTTTTCTTCATATTTATCCAATCCCACATTTTCATTAATTGACTGCTACTTTTGAAATGTTATATAATATTAAATATTTAAACAAAGCTTTTTAGGAGTTATGTGTTACTTCTGTCAACACTGATGGGCAACGGTAGGAAAATCAGAAAACGCCGGAATAAACATTATTATACATTCCTGCCCCAAATCCTTAATTTCAAATCTTGCTCCGTGCTTAAATGTGCCCTGAGTGGAATTTATGAAACAAGCGTCACAGGAACAAATTCAGTGGATGAACACGATGCTGTTTTGCTTACTTCTCATACCATCTGTATACAAGTCAGTATATTGTCAGGTACTGAGATGCTTCAGCGCCCCCCAAGAAGAGACACAAGAAAGAAGGAGCTGACCCGGACCACTGCACACGTACAGGTTCTGTTGATTGTTTTGGATTCTTTAGAAAATTTTGAAAAAAAAAAAAAAAATGGGTTCAGATATTCTCTGGCGTTTGCCTTTCACGTATGAGGAACGCAGCAGGAGATCGTCTGAGTCGTTCCCAACCACAGGAAAATGTCCGGAACATGCCCATGTCCTTGCTGTGAATGTTTCTAAAGGTTCCGGACATTATCTGGACATTGTGCTTGGGGTCTGGCAGGAAATGTTCCAGAAAAATCGACTCAAACTCTCATGTTCTCACATACAAGCAGCTTATTTGATAACAACCCCACTCAAATACTTGTATTTGTGTGTTTAATTACTTCTTGAAACCATTTATATTGAATTTAGAATATTTAATTTGTCCTATTTTCTAGCTTTATGCAAAGTACCCAGTGGCCTTTGCTTGGTAAGTCTTGTGTCATAATCGTTACCTGGGTTCAATAGATATATATAAAAGACTGTATAATGATAGAGCAGGCAGTCGAGCAGCGGGCAGAGACCAGGTAAAATAAGGACAGGCCATTGGTTTTTAGAGTAGAGAAAGGGTGCATGAGTGAGCACAGAGAGTTAAATGTTTTATTCAGCCCGCAGGTTGAAAGTGCCACGGCCCTCAGACACAGCAACGGCCGCGTAAGTGGCTACAGAGACAGCAGAAATTGGCCTTCTGGTTTACAACATGTCGCCACAGAGCCCGACACAGCAAAGCAGCCAGTGGGGACAGACAGGAGCAGAGCACGCAGGGTAAAAAAAAAAACTGACAAGAGTGAGTTAAGGCAAGGATTTAGACCGAACAGTACGAGAGAACAAAAAAAAAAGAAAAGAAACGTCATTCTCAAATTGAAAGGGAGAGTGTTTCTCTTAAATCCAGTGGTCAAGCTAACAAAGTGTTCATAAGGCAGAGGCTGGACAGACAGATGCTTTTAATGGTTCGACTACCATTCAGCTCTTAGTGCCTTCACACATGTGAGGGGAAAGTGTATGTGCACGGACGCACCATCGCACACACACGGAAGACAAAGAGAAGATCGATGTTATTGGTGCGTATAAATTCTGTAATCTGATCCTAATGAGCAGAGATGTACAGAGACGATATGACTGATACTTCAGCTCTATAGCACCATCACCTGGTCAAATCATACAGAATGCAGTGTGTGTCGGTCTTAAACAAGAGTTTTGTGGTGTGCGCTTCTTTAGTCCAATAAGAAGATGCATAGCTATGTAAGTGTGTGTGTGTGTGTGTGTGTGTGTGTGTGTGTGTGTGTCTGTGTGTGTGTCTGTGTGTGTGTGTGTGTGTGTGTTTGTGTGTGTTTACCTCAGGTCTGAGTGTCGCCCTGGTGCAGGCGGGGCAGATGGGTCCGTGGCGGGAGAAGGCGATGGGTAAACGTCTGGTCCTGTTCTGACAGGTCAGGTCCTCGCACACCAACCAGCCCTGTCAGAAATATGATGACATATGATTCTATTAACTGGGACACAACCAACATTAAACAATATATATGGAATAGTGTTTTCATGGATTGTTGATGTATTTCCAATGAAAACTGAATACATTCTCCGTGTTACAGGGTTTTCTGACATTCTACAAACCATTCATGAGGACAGATAAGTTACTGCATGTGTCCACCAAGGCTGAATGGCCACTCCATCATCATATTGCCTCAATTTACTGAGATCCGATACATTTATCCTGAACAAAAAAAGTTTTCTGCAAACTGTTTACATTACATTCAGGCAATTCATATACTTGTGAGAGACAAACCAAAAGATTACAACCTTATGTCAATCAACTAACTACAGATCGAGGAGAATACCAATAGGAAGCACTTGAAATTGAAATCTAAAGAGACACAGTGGAAATATTTCAAAGTGTCCATATTGTAGAGTAACTGAATAACGCACTAAAAATATTTATTTTGATTCACAAAATCTGGATGATTATCCAGATCTGCACCAAATTACGCCTGTTAATAGGAATTTCAAGACATTAAATGAAAAATTCACAAAATGTCAAACAGAACCCTATCTCGCCTTTATTTAAAGAAAGAGAAATTATTCTTCTGAACCCACCATTCTGCAAATTACCAAGAAAAGCAGTTTAGTCGTTTTTGTGTAATCCTGGTAAAGGTAAGACAAACAGACCTTTAACACATCCTTGACCTAAAGGGTTCCATTCTCACTTATTAAGCCCTGAGCATTCTGGTCTCTTTTAAGGTTTCGGCTGCTCTGAAGAAAATATAAAACACAGAAATTATCTCTAAGTTTTAAAATACTCTCTGACCCATTCGTCAAGTTCCATTCTACGATTCTTGCAGCACTTTGAAATAACTTTGAATTCCAGCTGTTTCCTGGCCAAAGGGACCCCTGATGTAAATATCTCACAACACGAGTGTGAGAAGAAGACCTTCACAGCAGCTTTACTCCCCTGCACAATTGCTTAGTTATAACACGTGTTCATATGGGTGTTTATTTTGTCAATAAGGTGCTCTTAAAAATTGACAAAAAGAAAAACAACTTTTGATGCCTCGGAGACACTTTAAAAACTGTTCCTGGTAATGAAAAAATGTGACTGAAAATTGTTGCTTCCATTTAGCTGCTATAATTCTGCACAACACAGTGACAGGAAAAGTACTCGGCAGAAAGAAAAACAGGAGCCGTAAAACAAAAACAAGTGCGAGCGGCGGGCAAAGAAAGAGGGATAAGAACAGAGGTTAACATCTGACTTCACATCGCACCGGCCTCGCTCAATCACTCTTTGCGTTTCAATGTAACTTCAGCTGCCGCGCGTCGCCGCCCTGCTCTGGGAGTGCTTGTCAGACGGGCTGAGCAGCGGACAGCCAAAACGGCAGTAGTTAGGACCCCCTGGGGTGAGGTAGTGACCCTGGGCAGGTGCTGTGGTATAACCCTCTCAATCTCCCTGTATTCTTCCAGAGCCCTCCTCCCTCCTGCATCTTACGCACTGTCATTACTAAGGGGGGTTTAAAGGGGAGGGGGGTTAATGCCCAACTAATGACAGAGGATAAGACCCACCGCTATCAAAGCTTTTGAGTCCATCCTCCATCCATCTTTCCTTCCTTCCTTCCATTCACTGCACCTGTCCCTCCATCCGCGTCCCCCTCACACAAAACGTTTCTCCGATTGATTTTAGCGTTTGCCTTTGTCTCGTCTCGGGATTAGTTTTGAGTAGCAGCTAAAAACAATAAAATAAACGATGAAGATCATTTGTTTCTTTTCAACGTACTACAGTGTGTAAATTGTTTTCCACCGTGAAAGACCTCGCAAAGAACCTTTAAAAGGTAAGAACCAACAAGGACAAAGTGTAGCTGGTTACATGAGGAATCTGTTTACACTGTACTTTTTAAAATGACTCTTCAAAGACAAATACGCATTCAAAGACAAATACGCATTTTACAACAAAATCAGAAGGTTTTTTAAACGCAGGTAAACCCGCTGCCGGTGGAGGCGTTTCCAATGATGAAACCAACATGAAACCAACATGTCGGAAACTGGAAACACAACAGAAGAAAGCACCAGGGACAACAGGGACAATGCTACAGTGGTTACATCTTTCACTTCCAAATCCAGCACATTGATGAATCTTGCTGCCTTCACTTGGTAAACTTGCATGGGGACAATGAGTGAGCAGCAATTTGGAATTCCCGCCACTGAAGCTCAAATGGACTGAGGTCTGTTGTCTCTCAATAATAACAATAACTGTATTAAATAAATTGAAATAGTCGCTTCGGACTTTACTTTGGGGCTTTATGTTTTCGTGCATAGTAATTTCTTCTACTTTCATGCCTATAAGAGCAACTGCGCTCCATTTATCTGGATCTTTCGGGATTTGTTCAACACATCTTCCACAGTCCCAAGAGTTAAAATTATCTTTAATGGTCAAATATGTCTTGTCTATTAAGCGTAAAGTGTTTTATAAACTGATACAAATATAATTTAAAGACAAACTTCATGTCTTTCTCAACCTCATGTGTTTTTACCAAACTAAAATGTGTGGTAGTAGGCAGTAAGAGGAGTGCTTAATTTCATCTACAGGCTCACACACACACACCCACTGCCAAACCTTTCCAAATGAAAACCAAACACAAATTTGCGCGCAAACACACATGCATGTCCCAAATCAATTAGAAAGTCCCAGAGTTCACAGTTATACCCACAAATCTGAGCTCGGGGACTAATTATCTAAACACCTAAACCGAGCTTGTGCAAAGAGCTGAGCTTCATGGGAAATGAGACCGCTCCACTGTCTCTGATAAAGACACGTTCGGGACAATGGCTCGTAGTGGTGACAGATAAGGAGTCCGAGAGATGCTGTTTGATCTCCATCTTTTTTTATGTGTGTATTTCTTGTGACACAAGCCTTGGTACACACGGCTGTTCCCATGACACACCACAAGCACACACACCATTCACTGTGGACACAAAAATATTAATCGCTTCCTATTCTCGTGCATTAAGATGAATTAATGACACAAATCAAAGACTCGAGTGGCAAATACGCACACAGCTGGGAAGGCTAAAAGCAGGAAAATCGACCCACAATGCCACTCTGCTCTGCGACTGTTATCCAAAACCCACCCACACGCACAAAAAATAAAAAAATAAGTTAGGATTAAGTGCAGCAGATGTGTGAGAGCCGCACAGAAAGGATTAAAAGCAAAAGGAGCACACATGCGGAGCGAGGCAGAAAGAACAACAAAAAGAAAGAGAAACCTAATTGAGGCATTTCTATGGAGCAAGGGTGGGGGTGTACAGTTGGACGCGAGAGAATAAAGGCTCATAATGACATAATTATAGCAGTGGATATCTGACACATTGAATGTAGACGTCAAATGAGTTCCACATAATTTAACCAAACAGAGGCAAGACCAGGCCATGACAGAGCCCACCTGGAAATATACCTTCTCTCTCCCTGCGATGGTCTGTTCGTTTTTATTAACCCTCGTCTTTTCCAAAGTCTTCCTGCTGTTGTCATCAAACAGTTTCGGCTCTGATACTTAGACCTTAAACTATAAACCTCTTATTTCTGTGGTTCTATCAGGAAACTACAGATGTGTATTTGCAAATGTTGATTCTCTGGACTTGGTGCCGTGGTTTTTAAACTCCTGAACTCCTTTTTCGGTACCATTGGGTCATACTTATTAAATGAATCAAGGCAAGGTTCTGTTTATGAGGGTTGCAACCATAATAAAGATGGACAACATTTCTTCACCTACCTACTACTCTGTAATGAAGCCAAATATTCTAGTTGCAGTAGGCGCAGTAGTGATACGGGGATCGGTATTGAGGTTCTGCCGGTACACCCATTTGACCAATAGACTTTTGACTTTAGAGAATGGAAAAATAACTGACTAATGAAGTAATTATTTCTGCAACATTTTTAAAAACAAAGGAGAAGCATCTCTGACGTGAGTCCTATTCCAGAGGAATCCACCTGCATCTCACAAACACACACACTAGGAAGAGCTCTACGACTGGTTCCATCAGTCAACACTTCCAGCTCTAAAGTGAATGGACCTAAAATCGGTGTACTTCACAAACACTCTCTCACACGCACACACACACATATACACACTCACTCACGGAGTGAATAAAGCTCAAACGGTTCCACTTTGTACCTCCTCCGCTTAATCAAAGCTTCTCTATTCAACAATTTGACCTTTTGTTCAAAACAGGATTATCACCTTCTCTGGTCTTCATTCACCCTTTCTCTCTCTCCCTCCCCCTTTCTTCTCTTGCCCCTCAGACCGTTTCCAGGGGCGACCCACATGACGAGGGTAATTGCAATAATTTGTTAAATGCCATGGCAACGGTGGTTAGACGGGAGGAGTTTAAAAAAGAAAAAAGAAAAAGAAGAATTGGGTGGCTCAGGAAACAAGCAAATCTCTCATCTTGCCCAAGACAGTGGGATGAGAGGATGAAAGGATGACAACAGTGTGTTTATGAGAGAGAGAGAGAGAGAGAGAGAGAGAGAAACACACACACACACACACAGGGGGAGGGCGAGAGAGATAGAGTAAGTGAACAAGTGTTTGCCCATTCTCAGGGTGCTGGTTTATTGATAATGGTGGGGATGGGGAGGACATTACTAATGATTAATGTCTCTGTGGTCCAAGCTTAGGACGCCAACACACATGCACATATTCTTGTACACACGAACACACACACACACAGAGAGGTCCAGAGCTTTCACTCTATCTGGCCAGACAAACAGCTCTATTTGAACTCTCCCTCGGCCTGAAAGGAATCCTTAATTACACAATATTACCCCTCTTCATTGCCCTGCTGTGTGTGCGCTGTGTCCACTGCTGTTCAGCCTCCAGCGGTGTGTGTGTGAGTGTGTGTGTTGCTGTGTGAGGTGTAAGTATTCAGCGGTAGCAGCTGTTTCACACATCGTGACAAAGGGGTTGAGGGGGACTCGCTCCCCACACATTCACCGCACTAATTGATTTCTGTTCAGCACTGTGGGAGAGTAACCCTGCCACACACACACACACACACACATATACACACACTTTTACAGACAGTGCATTCCACTTACAAGACCAAGGTGTTAGAAGCTGCCAGGAGGGAGAGAGTGCTCGACAGACAACACAGGAATCCAGTTGAATTCACTCTCGAGCTGCTCGTCAGGAGCAGTGACAACACGTCCTCTACTTTTGCATCACATCCTCTCTTTCTACTTCCAGTCTCTGTTTCAACAACTTAAAAGTTAGTTCTGTCAGTGGATATCAAACCCTGTACCAACATAAATCTAAGTAGCTACACATAGGCTACTCCTAAAGGAAATGGAGATGTTAAACTAGAAGCAGGAAACTTATATCTATCAAATATCTTCATGTATAGTGAAGACTAGGGATGTTAACAGTCAATCATCCAAATCCAACAGCTTCCTGAAACTCAAACTCCTCTTGAGGAGCATGAAGGAGGTATGCACTCTCTGAGCGCCCTTTCAGTTTCAGAGTGTGACGATGGCTAGGGAACCTCTACAAAGTATTTCATCACAAGATGGGATGGATCAGAAAAAAAATCTTGGGTAAAACACATACAGAAAACTGGTCTCCGCAATAAGCTGCTGAACTCAAATCCATGATCCTGGATCAACGTTGAGTCCTCTGCAACAACGCAATTAAAACACTGCATTGCGTCACAATCTCGGGGGCAAACCGTCGGCTCGTCTTTAGCCCCTGTTTAAATTCACGTCTCATAAATTCCAGAGCGGACTGAACCAACACAAAGCAACATGTTAGCACTGCACAGGTCCAAAGAACCGCTGAGTGCGTAGTCTGGGCAGATCAGTGGGCCAGCGAGGACATGCGGCAGGGTGAGACAGCCCAGTACAAAGACACCGGACATGCACTGTGTTCCTGTCCCGAAGCAGAAGCTCTGTGGTGGTTTATGGTTAAATCTTCAAGCCAAGACTAACTCACAAACTGTTGACACAAATCTACTTGATCTTTTAAGTCAACTATGCTAAATTTGCTGTATTTTTAGTTTTCGCTGATTCTCTACTAACCCAATTTCCCCGGACGTGATTTAATCATTTCACTTCACCATCTACTGAAAGAGCACACGTGTGGCTTGGTATTCAAAGTAAAAAAAAAACAACCATTTAAGCGTTTTCACGGATCATGCTGCTACAAATCTGTCTGTTTTTTTCCTTAATGTTTTAAAAGCATAATGTGCTCTTTGATGGAAATGTCAGTGCAGTTCCCTGCTGAGGTATCCTTCATTTTCGGCACCACATCTTTTTTGATAGCTTCTCTTAGCGTCACTGCATCCGTTGCATCCCCCATTGTGTTAAATACAGTCCAACACTTTCATAAACACTTAGCGAAAGGTCAATTTTCACAAGTGCTAAATATTTCATTACATACGGCTCAGTTTGTCTGAACACTTGAATTAATCTATTTAAGAATGTGTTGATAGACACTGATATGCAAACAACCTCAAGGTTTGATCGAGCACAAATTAAGCAGTTTCGAGACGGACTCAAATGTACCTTGAGAAAGGAAAAAAACTGGAGACTCTGGCCAGCTGCATTATTCTCGTCTATCTCGTCTGGTTGCGGTATTAGATACCAGATGAAAACTAAATTAAGTGGCCCTGCAGGCGGTAAGAGCTCATGCAACCTGCCACAAGAACAGAGGAATACTCACAGAGTAGTATTTCTTGATGTAGCGACGGATGTCTAGTAGCAGTTTGTTGCTAATGTTGACGGTGAAGTCGATGGGACAGCTCCCGCAGGGGTTGTGACAACATCGCATTAAGCCGGGCTCCAAATTTGACCCCTGCAAAAGAGAAAACTCCACATGTCACAACTGAGAACAGCTCCAGAACGATCTTTAGTCACATTCAAAATACAGATCCGGAATAGAATACATCTTCATGCAGCGGTAAACAGTACGTTTAGACAGTCTACCCAAATTATTCTTTGATTTTGTCACACTTTGTCATGTTGCAGTCTTATATGTTCAAATAACCAGTTAAGTAATTTTTTTCCCATAATCTTTGTTCCATATCCCAAAATAAAAAGGTGTAAACAGGACATTTCTTAATTCTTTGCATATCTAAAAATTTGAAATACATTGACATAAGTAGTTAGACACTTTACTACGAGACTTGAAATGAATATCAGCTGCCTCCCATTTCTTCTGATCAACCTTATGTTCCACACTCTGATGTCAGCAGGTGGTAAATTCAGTTGACTGGACATATTTTGGAAAGGCAAACGTGACAGGAGCAGCATCAAGCTGTGAGGACGTTTTTCAGCCTCAGTGACAGGGAGACCGGTCAGGTTTAGACAGAGCAGAGTGCAGAGATATTCTTGTCCAGAGCGCTGAGGACCCAGACTGGGCCAAAGGTTTGACTTCCAACAGGTTAATGACCCTAGGAGCAGCTAAGGACCCTGACATGTATCCAATTGAATGTCTCTGGGAAGGGAGAAAATGTCTGTACAGTGTCCAACAGTGGTTTCCTCAGAGTTTGAGAGGATCTGCAGAGGGAAATTGCAGAAAATCCAAAAAACTTGTCGTGGAAAGTCCATGGTTTCACACCTTTGAAAACGTGAGGATTTCTGTTTTTGCTTGGTCATTATTGGGTAGCGAGAGTAGATAAGATTAGGGGGAAACAAAAGATGGAGGGCTAAACTCTTAACTCTGAATGCGCTCTATGAAAAAGCCTGAACACGTTGGAGTCTGTGTAGCGGGAGGCATTTACTACAGTCTCAGTACAGTAATTAAAATCTGTCTCCCATCAGTGCTGCATCCTGTGCATAAACATTACTGTATCTGCATAGGGATTCATCACAGCTGCATTTTTAACTCTATGCTGAGAAAAAGCAGTTATGCAACATAGGAAACGTCGCCATTAACTTCAAACCTGCACAAAGTGAGTCAAGCGGGAGGTGTAAAGGCTTAAAACACCTCTGGGTGCAGTAATATTGCAGCCTGAAGCCAACGGGTCAACGTGAACTCACTCCTGAATTGTCCACTTGACAGCAAGACTTAAAGTTCATGCAATGAGGGGGGGGAAAGTAACCAGAGTACATAACAATTACACTAAATATAACTGCTTTAAACACTTGCTCCCTTCAACCTGAGTTCCATTTAACTGTCGCTTTTATAGCAGCAAAAAAAGGTTTCTGTACGCGTGTGCACCCCCTCCACACTCAGCCACACGCTGACTTTCTTTGTTTGCTTAAATCATTTCCTTTCTGGGGAAAAAAATATTTTAGACCTGTTCGACTCATTGAGTAAATTCAAACATTAAACGCCATGGCAGGCTACATCCTAAAAACAGTCCTGAGTGTCTACATCTCAGTTTCTGCCCGTCCTGACTAAATCGCAGCCGCTGGGTTTTCAAACTAAGACGGGGCCAGCAGGATTTCCAAAATTCTCTAAACCTCCAGAGAAGTGTGGACATCAGAGGCATCCACAGCACAGTGCATGTGTTTTCAGATGAAACCTTAGTGTATGCATGCAGCCTATGTCTCTTCTCCACTTCATGTTTTATTTTCTTTCCGGTCTGGAACAGCCTCCCTTCTTCTCTCTCCATGGTATCCTCCCTTTCCACTCCTTTATCTCACTCGTTTCATTCCAAACTCGAATTTGACAAATGCACTCCCCCTCCTAAGCAAGTTGCAACCGTCACTTAATCAGCCAGTTGTTCTGCTATTTAGGCTATTTTAATTAAATGCAACATTTAATAAAAGACACCCTACATGGTTTCTTCCTGTCAGGAGAGACAAGCTCAAAACAATCCAGGGAAGCATCTTTTGAAATGCTTCACTTCTCTACAGGTCAACTAAATCCAATCCAGCTGTCATCTTAACACACCCCTCTGTAAAACAATTTGAAAAGGTTGACAGTGTCAGCTGTCTACCTGAACTGTTCCCATCCCCGTCTTTGCTCTGATAATGTGCAGCTTTTATGTGGGACACCCAACGCTCTGTTAAAACTGAACCTAGGGAAATCCCTGGAGTTCCAGACAAATTTCTTACTCTTCCTCCTCCTTAGTTAATCTTTTCATACCCCCATCAAACAACTTTCCTCCTCTGTCTGTCCTCCATCATCCATTACCACCTCCTCCAAACATCTCTGGCTTTGTGTCAGTGCTGGAGTCAAGGCCCATCTGTCCTCCCCTCTCATTGAGCTGTTAGACCATGTTCACAACCCTAATTAACTTACTGATTTATCAGTTTCTGTGTGTGTTTGTGCGTGTGCATCTTTGCCTGCATACCAGCCGGTGGAGAATTAACACCAGTAATCACTCAAATCCCGGGAAGTTTAGTCTAAAATTGTAAAAATGTAAACAACACTAACATATCTGTATAAAGTAATTTGTTTAGTCGTTGACAAGAATTTGATTATTAACTGAATCAAATAAGAAACCTTTCTGTATGGTTCTTGTGCAAGTTTCTGCTGATGTATATCATGATATCATCCTTTTATGGAAAGTGTGTGTGTAAAACTCCTTTTTTTTAATTTAATGCACGTTCTCCGGGCCAGCAGAGGACAGACGGTTGTCAGTTTTATTAGTGTCTTCCAGACGAGAAAAAGCTGCATGCCCTGCTCCTCATTAGAAGCTGATAACACACACACACGACCTTGGCCTGACAAATGGTCGGAGATCAGGGTGTGTGTGTGTGTGTGTGTGTGTGTGTGAGAGAGAGTCCATAGAACAGCAGGGGTTAAAGGAAAGGCTTTTCAAGTTGTGGAGTCCAAACAATGCCAATGAAAACAGAGTCGGTATTGGAGCCAGGCAGCTGTCTAAAAATACAGACACAGACACAATATAGAGGATGACTACGGCATGAATCCTTCACGGGAATTTGGAGTGAAATGCCTTCAGAAACACTGTTCTTCCACTCTTATCATTTCTATCTGTGTCTCGAGTGATTAGTCCATTACAATCCATTAGTGAGGGAAGCAATATTTTTTCTTTTTTGTCTTACTATGCATCTGTGAGATTCTTTTGCTTCCGCACATCTCTGACTTTAATGAGCTCCTCAGATCTGCAGCAGATTGTAATGGTGTAAATCATCTGGAACTTATTTTCCCCTATTTGGTTGTTAGGTCATGACGTGTTGCATCCGTTTCCGTGTCCAAGCTCTGGAATTTGCAATCTACCACAGTGCTGAATCACTGGCTGTAATTGTGGGTCTCAGATGGTAGAATAGACTTGGCTGAGCAGCACAGAAGCAACAACTGTGCGAAGAGCGAAATGAGGTAGATTAAATCCCATCAGGTGTTCTCTTTCTCGCCTGGACATTTTTGAAAGTGAAATCATTCCTTATTTATGCCTCACTTCAAATGACATTATGGCAAATTAATCCACACGTTCTGACATTATTTTTTGCTAGGTTTGGACCCAGATGTGGATATCAAATTAAGCAGAACATCAAACTTAAAAAAGAAGATGGGATGATATAAACTCGTACCTCAGTACTTCTTTCCTAGTCTGAGCTTTTGGTGTTCGAGGTAAAGCAAAAAGATGACGTTGGATGCAACTTTTCAAAACTTTCGGAAGGTACAAAAGACAGTTTTGAAATTCATAGTTTAGGAATCATGGAATAAAATGGGACAGGTTGAACCCTTAGTGAACTTGCGTTATGTCTGTTTACTTACGGCTCCTTCAAAGACGTTGTCGTAGATGTTGTCAGTGCCACACTGTGGGCAGGTGAAAGTGAACCTCTCACAGTCTTTGTAGCGCTCTTCATCAGTCAGCTGGGCCGGAGCTCCCAGCATGCCATCAGCCTCCTCCTCTCTCTGGTGCTGCTGCTGAGCCCGGAACTGGCTGGGGTCAAGACCTGACGGGGACAACACCATTTATAAATCTACAGTAATTTGAACAGATGTTTACGGACAGACAGGGATGATGAGACACAAGGAAAATAGTGACGATATCTGAGCCAAACCATTTTTATGACCATTAAACAACAATGCAATATCTATTTTGTACTTTTATTGGACCATTGCGGAATCGGGCATGACATCGTTCCTATTTTTGGAGGTCTCAGCTGTCAATGGACCATTAAACATCAGAATTAGAATTCTAATGCTAACACATAAAGAGAGATTAGTAGCAACACACTTCACGGACAGAGTGTATTTATAAAAGAGCAAGACAAAGAAATTGTGTTTAAACTTTCAATGTAAATTCAGTTATGTCAATTATGCCGTTGCTTTTTGCGAGTTGAGGTCAAGACTTTTCACTCAAAACTTTCGCCCCCGTGTTTTTAAAGACATAAAGAAACCTGATAAACTTTGAATCATGATCTAGCACCTGAGTGATGACGGACCGCCCACTCTCAATACAATTAAAGCATTTTACAGTTTCTCATAACCTGTAATTAACCTACCCAGCCACGTGGCTATGAGCACGCTGTCAATGCCCTCAATGGGGTCACAGATTCGAGACACCACGGGGTGGACCTGCTGGGCCAGGTAGTACTGAGTGTCCAGACTGAGACCCTCCTGCTTCTGGAGTTGCTCCAAAGCGTAGGCTCTCTGACTGGCTGCAAGTGTGGAGCCATCCTGGGGGATAAAAAAAACAAAATATGCAGTGGTTTCAGTGGTAGGTTGTACCTCACACTGTAGGTTCGTACACCCAGAAGTATCCATGAAACTTCAACTATATTTGTTCATGATGGGGTAAATGATAAAACCCCTGCAACGTATTCTGTACCCCAGTCATATTCACGTTTTTTGTATGCACACACCTTACAGATGATGTAAGAGACTGTATCTCCAGCTTTGACCCGTCCGCCCTGAGAGTTCATCCATAGAGCCACGTGGACGTGAGGGAGGCTCTTCTTGTCTGGGTAGTCCTGAGGATCTTTAGTCAGTGCCTGAAAGAGGAGGAGAAAAGAGAAAAATGACCATCAAGAGGAGAAAATACAGTAAGGATGACTCCCTATAGGCAGAGCCTCACTTGAGCTGTGATGATTTGTTCCTTTATTCACATGACAGAGTGTTTTTATTATACATTTTAAGAAAGTCCTCACCTTGTTTATCTCGTACTGGTTCATAGGTATGGTTCCATCTGCTACCTTCTCTCCCGTCTCCACCAGGTGTTTCTGGATGTTCTCCACAATGACGTCACGACTCAGGTCCGACAAGATCTGACCAATCACGTAGCTGGGATAGGAAAAAAGAGGATTTATCATGCTGGAGTATTTCTGCTGTAAAGTTTATAAATATATCATCCAATGGCAATTGGGATGGCTCCAGCTCCCGCCGCGACAAAGGATAAGCGATATAGACAATTGATGGATGTCTATTAAAGACCAATAGAAACCTTTAACATCCCTTGTAGTGCCCTTTCAACATGCTAACAGGACAGAAGCTGTATCTGCCGACACAAGAAAATCCAAATTTCAGTTTGGTATATTCAACGTACTTGCCACATTCCTTGGCCAGGTCACACCAATCTCTGCGGACAATATCCAGCCCTTTGAGCTCCTGCTTGACGGTGTACTGTCCATCGCCGTGATTCTCCACAACCAAGGCCGCGTATTTCTTCTTCTTCAGCAGTAAGAGGGACTTAAACACGCCGTCGATGTCAATCTCCAGCAGTTTGTAGAGCTTGTTCACTTCAGCTTTTACCTGGAAGTAATGAACATAAGAGATGTACATTTTATAGATTGCCGGGTCAATATGTGGCGAAAACATTGAGTCACAGTCAAATAAATTCCCAAACAGACCTTATTGCCGAGTTTGAAGACCTCCTCCAAAGACCGGCTGTTGGTGTTGATCATAATTGAGTCGGTGTCTCCGTAGATGACTTCCAGATTCATCTAGGTCACAAGCGATTAAAGGTTTTAGGTCATATTGTTCCAAAGCCCTTATCAGTGAACAACAACTGAAGGCTTGTTGATATCTCACCTTCTGAACCAGGTCTTTTGTGTTCATCAGAATCTGAAAGAGGAAAGCAAACACGACAGCATGAATGGATGGAAATGTCGACTACAAAACGCACTACAGCACATACACTGTAAACAACCAAACAAAGATTATGTTTCTATCTTATTTGTTGGGTGATTGTGTGTGTGTGTAGTGAACGGTGTGTATGCATGAATTTGTGTGTACATGAGAGCAGAGCAGGTGACTTGCTTTTAAATGGGGGATAATTGGCCAAGAGGGCAATTATGAGAGTGTGCTGTGACAGGAGTCTTTTCAACCCCCCCCCCCACACACACACACTTCTTAATGACTCGTAATGGCCTTTATCACCCGCAGAGAGAGTGACAGACAAATAAGAGAATTCTGTTAACGCAGGTTGTCCACCGCTTGTGTGTGTGTGCGGGAGTGTGAAAGAGGGAGAGATCTGAGCAGCAGAGGGATCCCAACAGGTGGGGGCCCAGAGGAGTGGAGAGTTGGGTGGGGGCTCTGGGTCGCTAATCTGGGGGGTCGGAGGGACAGAACGCAGTGTGACCTGTCACCAGCAATCTGCTCCTCAATCAACCACAGCCGGATATATACACACCCCGACTCGCACTGTGCTCAGCATCGGGACAAGGACGTGGCTATTTCAGAGTGTCAGGAGGGGGCGGGGCTAGGCAGCAATGGAATTGTGGGGGGGGGGGGGGGGGGGGGGGGAGACGGACGGACGGTGTTCCACTCCCTGAAACCAGAGTGGGACTTCAGCATGCTTTATGGGCTTCTCGATACTGCTGTACGGCGGGGGGGGTTGACTCATTCACAGAACAGCCATCTCCATTAGGGACTGCAGTCAAGGTCAAGGTCTCACCACAAACAAACACACAGATTTTGGCCTGAGCACATACACCCTGAAATGTGCTGCTAAGCTTTTATGCAGACGAATCAACTAAACTGACTCACACTGGTTGAGGAGAGGAAGACGAGGAGGGAACGAAGGATATGAAATAATTCTCAGGACTTAGTAAGATTGAGGGTACATGTCGATAAATCTTAAAACCAAAAGCGACTCTACCGCTGTAATATGTGACGGCTAATATGATGGTATTACCGACATTTTCAGTAAAAAGATTACTACATTTTAGTTGATAAAAGCTTTCAAATCAGAATTAGAATGCCTTTTTATTCCAGGTTAAAATGTAGATCACGGACCCATCTAGTAAATGTAAGAGTATTTTATTCATCATCTAGAAATAAGAAGAAGAGGTAGATAAATAGAAACGATTGAGCGAAAAATTCAGAATCCTTCATTTTCCGCATTTTGTTATGCTGCATCCTTTTTTTTCCCCTTAACTTTATAACAAAATGTATTTTCATTAATCTACACTGAATATCCCATGACAAGGGTAAATCAGAATTCAAGAACTGTTTGCTGACTTTGGACAAGGACTAGTATTCAGCGAATTTGATATAAGTCTTGAAATTAAGGTTAGGTGCCTTTCGTTTCTCTAGAGTCACTTTAACTCTCCTCATACCTGCAGTAAACATCTGTGTCAGGTGCAAGATCACAAGTGGACAACTCTAAATACATTCTCTGAGCTGAATGCAAATGCTTTGTGGACCACATACTGCATGAGGGACCACCTACCTATCTGACATCCTCCGACCCTAATTGATTTTCGACCGGTTGCCAAACTAAGGCCATGGGGTTGAAAGAGATAATTTGAGCAAGAGGGGGAGAAAGGTCCTGGAAACAGAGGTGACCAAGAACCAGATGGTTGCTCTGACTCTGCCCCTGTGTGGAGGTGGTAGAAACATCCAGCCTGTAGCAGACTCATTCAAAAAAATGCAGACGCATCCCAGCAAAAAACGATTTACATGCTGCAACACTTTCTGCACACCTTCCGGGTAAGTCAAGTTACAATGCATTGGCTGTATTTACAATTTTTAGAGTCATGATCCAAGAATCGAATGATACTTAAATTAAATTCTCTCATAGAATTACATATCGTTTTTGAATGCATTGACAATTGATGAGGTTTCAGTCTCAACGTCCCTTCTACTTTGTTATCTCATATATTGAATTAGAAAATTTACATTCAAATTTGTTATGAGTAATCTCTCTTTAGTATTTCTTTTCACGTTGATGCAGTAAGAGAGAAGTGGTTTAAAGAGGGCGAGACAAAAGAGGAGGATCAAAGGAAAAACAAAAGACGGAGAAACAAATGCAAAGTGCAGAGAAGTGATGGATAGAGAGATGTAGAGAAGACAGAGTGCGAGAAAAGTGCGGCGCGAGGGGGGGATGAGTGAGGTGAGAAGGTGTTGATGTAATTGATGTGTGGACTCATTTAGACAGGTTTTTCCATATGCTGTCACTTCCAGCAGGACAAACTGCATCAAGGAATGAACCATGTGAAAGACAAGTCATTTGACCATGACGCTGGAATGTGGGCAACTGCTGGTGTGTGCGCTCATTTCTATACACATACCAACACAGATATTTTATGGACCAATGCAAACACATATCCCCAGGGGGTAGAAAGAGCGCGTGTATGTTTTCCCTCTCATGACTGCACCAGTCTTCACAGTGAATTCCTCTCATACCGAAAAAGGTAAAAAGGCCAGAGAGAGGACTTGTATTGTTCAGCCACTAATAGTGTGATTGTCTTCTGTAAAACAACAGCTTGCTCCATATTCGTGTTAGTCAATTAACCAATTGGTTGCCTGACAGGAAATGAAACTGTGAGGGGTGGCCTATTACAATTTCAGACCTATCAGTGCTTCTGTTTGCCAACATGCACAAATATGAAAACTTCATGTTCAGTGTTTATTTCCTTAAACGTAAGATATGAAGTTAATCACTTTTAATGTTAATTTGTTTATGTCCATGTCAAGGTAACATTTAATTACATTTCTTTTTCAAACATTTATTTCTCTATAGCTGAGGTACTTTACAGAAGGACTGGCACTGAACAATAAAAGAAATGTAAGACAAGGAGGGAGAACAGGAGATGTCTTTTCTCTAGCATACACCGTTGTAATGATGAAAAATAAGCCTGTAGTCATATTTATTTAGGTTTGTTTCGTTAACTACTTCATTAAAACTAATTGCATCAAGAAAACGATGAACAATTAGGGAGCTGCTGTACCTGTAGTTTGGTTAATTTGGTGTGGACAGAAGAGAAGAATTATCCTGGTTTGACATCCTCCCTCGTGATAGCAGCATGGAACCATGTGGGTTTGTTAAAGTCATTGCTTCCTTGACAATCAAATATCAATTTGGTAGTTGTGGAGGGTTGGAATTTTATGTATTATCACAAATTCACCATGATAAAATACTGTGGTCTGTTTTGCCTTCACACCACAAAGAGCAATCGGGAGAATGCTTGGAAGAGTAAAGCTTTTTCTGGTGTGCAACAGCCTGCCTCACACCAGCGAGGAGGAACATGCACTTTGTACCTTCTAGAATAAGATTATTTATTACATTAACACTAGTTTTGGGCCAAACACACAAGTGTGGTGGACTCTGGATTTAAACCGATTTGCATTGTTTTACAGTTGACATTAATAATCCCCATTTAGAAAAAACATAATGCACCCAACAAACCGCCTGGTTTCTTGGGGAAACCCACTTAAGGGCACTTGCTCCGGCCAATGTTGGAAAAATATGAAGTTGGGCACAGGTCAATGATATAAAACAGAACTCTTTCAGTCAGTGAATAAACCTAAATCTAGATTTTCAGGAGAGATGAGTGAAACGGATTATATTTGATGTTTTCCAGAGCCATTAAGCAGCAGGAGAAAATCTGCATTTGCCCGATGGCTTTTTTCACAGCTTGCAAATTTCTGTTTTTAACCATGTCTCATGTCTTTGCATGTGCACCTGTCTGCCCATTAGCCGGGAGTTATTGCACCCTGTCATTCTAATTGATAAGTGGTTCAGCCTCGTTGGGATATGCGCCTTTTCACAGCTGTTGTTCAGGGATTCGTTGGCCTAACCTATTAGTCATCTACGCGTTTTGTTGTCATGTGGCTCTCATGTATTCGTTTATTTCAATCCACTTCCAACACCTCTGCAACTAAATCTCTTTTCTTTTGACAAGTTGACATTTCAAATAATATTAGTCGTAATTGACCCGCTTGACTGAGTGATAAATTGTTTAAATAGGGAGAGGAAGCAATAAAGATGAGAGACAAAATGATAAGAGGAGAAACGGGCATCCACGTCCACCCTCGATCTCCCATTCTGACCTGCTACGCACGCACGCATGCACACTCACGCACGCACGCACACAGACACTGCTCTGCTGATCAGCAGATCAGAGGCGGCATGTTAAACCTCAGTGTGGCAGAGGGCCCTTGTAAAAAGAGCCTGGGGCACCAGTGACGATTGTTTTGAAAAGCACAGAGCTGAAAAGCATTTTGGGATGACAGTCGGCCGACTGAAATGGAACCTGTGGAGGAACACACCACTGTCAGAGCTCGGGAGCCGTTGTACGCACAACACGTACACAACGCGCACGAGTACGCACGCACAGACAAATAGCTCTCTCACTTACACGATGTCACAAAAAAAAGATGCACACGATTTAAAGCTTCCTCTATGTAAGTGTGAGCTACGCAGACCCAGAGAATAAATGTAAAATCCCCTATTGCAAACGAGCACACACACACACCTGTCCTGGCAGATGCCATGGCTGTGTCCTCATGGCTGCTGCAGGGAGGGTCAATCTGTTTTAAAGCTGCGTCTGATTTAACACAACCGGTGCAGATCCCAAACGCTGGCATTCATCGAAAATGACTAGACAGTGACAATGATACTTCAATAGTCTCAGTTTAAAATATTGTAGAATGCTTGTATTTTTTGCCATTGACCAATTATGGTAACTAATTTGTCAGTATCATAATTGGAAAGATTCTGGACACTTTTCATATTCAATTTACATCGATGAACAGATCGAAGTTCTTCTCCAGTTTGGAATTATCAACTTCTGAGTCGTGGACTCTCTGATCCGTGTTTTTGCCTCTTTGCCGTGTGGAGGAAAGGCTCAAAGTGCCATAAATGACAAAAGCATCAAAGCATCTAGTCTATCAGGTCAAAAATCAACAAACTTAAAGGTTTCAACAGAACTCTACATGTGCACCACTACTGTGCCAAGTCAGCCTAAACCATTTACTAATTACCCTCTTATCCAGCCCTATCAGTAGCCCTGATAAAGACAGCAGATGTCAGATCAATCCATTATCAATTATAATCCCTGTCATTAGCCCAGTCTCACATGGCCTCATTAGTAGGTGTTACCAACGTTGCAGCTTGGATTCTGAAACCCTGTCCTGTCCACTGTCAGCCCTCACAGACAAGCTAATGCAGCCAAAATAGCAGCGACGCTCCCATGTGACTATTTGTTAAGTCCCCGCCTATCAAGAGCAATGCCAGCTCTTTAAGCAGACTACAGGACCATGGAAACATGCAGCCCTCATTTCCCCAGACACGAGCGCGTACACATGCATGTGCAGACACACCATTGTGGCGGGTTATGTAGTCCTACGTCTAATTTAGGAAAACGTAAATGTGACCCCAGTGATTCTATGACCGCAGCGGTGATTGGAACCCTGCATCAAAGAAACAATGGCAACAATACTTGCGTGCACAACCATTGCAGCCTGTAATCGAGCAGAGGGACACGCGGTCATGAGGGGGGTGGTCGAGGTATTCCTGTGTCCAACCGGGTGAAATGATTTGTGATTCCTGGGACGAGGAGAATGAAACGCTACCTAAACGGGGGACACCAATATTTACTCAGACTTCATTACACCCGCATACACACGTACAAATAGAGGTTTAACCTAAACCAAACTTTGACCTCTCCACACCCTCTGCTCTGTCACCCAAGCCCACTTCTATTCTTCACTCTGCATGCCGTCCAATAATGTCAACTAGGAGCTCCTGTCAGGCTGTTTTTAAACACAAGGACAGAGACTCAATTACAGGAGAATTGCCGTCCGGAGGCATCCTCCGTCCACACACACCTGCTAATGGTTGTCAGGTTTGCAGGCAAAAGGGTCAAAAGTCAAACCAATCTGCGTTCCGCAACAATCAGCGGCTTCCACCAGCCTGTTGTTAACATCACTCGTTTAGAGGACATAAACACCAACACACACACACACATTTTGTTTGTGGTGACAAGGGAAGGTTCGTGATTTTTTGAAACAAAATCATGGTGGTGTGGCAGCTGTTCTGGTGCCCTTGACTGGTAACAGACACCCCTGTTTGCTGTGACAAGTAATATTAGGCACCAGGATGTGAAATGAGCACCGATAACCTGCCAATAACCACAAATAACCAGGCAATAACTAGCTGAATGCAGTAGAGTTTTTCCACCATGATTCTTTATTAAGCAGTGCATTAACTTATCTCTATGAAAAGATTCTACAAGTGAATACAAAAAATCTGGAGGCAGGGAGCCTTGTGGTTTCTGATTAGACCAATTATGTTTAAGAAGATTTTGGCTGAGTGTAAGTAATCAGTCCATGTGGAGAGCAAAAGAGCTGTAACACATCCAGTGAAATGCATTGGTTATTGTTGTTTATATTTTGATGCATTCATATGCAGCTAGAGATAATATTGTCTGGATCTAAACAAATCTGCAAAAAGTTTTGTTCCTTGTGTTTCGTGTAGAGAAACGTTTGACTCGTGTGATAAAAGAAACTTGTCAATGCATAGAGCCTTGGCCCGGATATCCGACCTCTACCCCAGAAGCCCAAACATAATAACCCCATTGCCCCCAGAGTCCAATTCGTTATCAGACAATAGACGATGGGCTCCATTATTAGACACTTACAGAAAATCCTCTATCTTGTGTCAGGTGAAACCGTGGGATGATGTCAGGGATTCAGCAGCCACTCTTCGGTGGACAGTGAGTCTTACTGGTGTGACAAATGCATCTTTCAGCCTATTTAACACACACATGTGTGCGAGTTGACTGTGAGTCATAGATCTGTTCCTCTGCACCCGACCGCTCTCTGGCGAACATACAAAAGAACCCAAAATAACGCAGAGGGGTTGAGGGGGACATCAATCTGTGGTGAACCCTCGCCTGTGTAATCCTAAACCTTCACCTTCCTCTTAATACCCATCATCCCCCCCCTTAATACCCACACATACCAGGACAGAGGAGGGCCACAACAAATGGTCTCACCGACAAAGGGCAGAGTTCGGCCAGTAGCACTTGTGCACATTCACGGATGGGCATTAACACACAGTCAAAGACACACACACACACGGATAAAAGACATACTAAAGGAACTTGTATATGAGGCGTGGGGAAGGGGGTAAGTGGGGGTTTTCCGCTCTTAACTTGGCAAATCTGATCAGAAGAGCCACAGCCAAGGGTCTGTCATCCCCCTTCTGAGCCTTCTCGTCTAAAGCCCGCCGCGGGCAGGCGGACAAACCACTGTGGTCCCTGGCCTGACCCGTTGTGCCACAGGGGGTTAAGGCCTCAATTTAAAATGAGAGTGAGAGAAAGGTGAGAGCTAAGCCAAGAACACACGCGCATTCAGCCGAACACTCGTCCATACAGATGAAGGGAATGCGGCAAGGGGCGGGAAGGTGGATTTATGTCCGCTACCGAGTAGTGGTTAGTGCGCGTGTTATAATTATAAATATAAAAAGCCTCTTAAATCATGATATGAAAGTTGAGTGCAAATGTGACGATTAAACTGGGGGCGGGGGTGCAAATGGCAATACCCACAAATACACCAGAAACCCAGCTATAAATGCCAGCTGGCCTCTCTGGCTCGCCGCAGTCGGAAACTACCAAGAACCACTTGGCTGGCGGTCATTAAACTTCAGCGCCCGATACAGAGTCAATAAAAACAGCTCGGTTTGGTTCAAAGTGTCGAACCAAACCACCGCCAGTGTACGCGTGGTAAGTGATGACTCCTGTACTGGGAGCACTTCACGTTCTAAATCCACATTCTAAATGATTTATTTCAGTTTTGACCGTCCAGATCAGAAAAACAAGGACGTCAAAGCCTCATGAAACTGTAAACAAGAATTTGATGCTTTGTAGAATCATGTAAATGTAATTCATTGTAAAAACAATAATAGATGACGCTAATTTGAACAGTTGAATTACAGATAGGTACAAATTGTACTTAAATCTAGGATTTTATTTATTAATTGTCTTAAATTAACTTCAACAACACATACTATTTAGAGAGGTGTTCCTGGTTGTGTTGAGGCTGTGATCTACATACAGCCAGAGGTAAAAATAGATGCATCATAGATACAAAGTAAACAAAACTCTAACATTGTGCAAAGTGGAATCTCCCGCTACCTCAGCAGGTCCGTGCTTTGAACCGTGTGCACACCGTGACTTCAGATGTGACTGATAACCTTACGATGCACGTGTCTCTAATCCATGTCAAATCACTCGCCACCGTGTGCAACTAACCAGGGAAGATAATTCCTAAGGGAATACAGTTAGTTTACAGAGGCCTCAACAGACTGGGGAAGTTACTTCTATAAAAACTCAAAAGCTGTCGGTCTGGGGCAGAGTTAGTTGTTGTTCTCATTGTATTTGTTGAAAATAATAAAAACCCAGAGAGTTGCCAACTTTATCTTCTTACAATTAACTTTCCTGAAAGTCTTTACACATTTCATTATTTGATGCCAAAATTTTACCACTTACAAACCCTAATTTATTTTAAAAGGTAATTATTATTTTGCTTGAAGTTTAACAATAGATTATTCCAGCAATTTATATCTAGAGAATTGGGAAAAATCAGTTCATATTTGTTTGGTTTTTTAACTGTATTGAGAATTAAATTACATTTTCTTTTGTGCCATTTACAAACAAGGAATGCACATTTAAATTATGTTTCCAAATTATTTGGTTTAACACAACTGCACAAAAAATGTGCAAAACTTACACCATTTCAGATGATGAGAGCGAAACCGACTTCCTGTTTATGCTTCTGGGAGGAAATTAAGCAAGAAGGAGGTGAAGTGTAATTAACACATGCTCCTCTGGCAGTCTGGGGTGAGAGAAACTCCCACCTGTCCCAGCAAATGAAAAACACACCTTTTACAATGTAGCTCTGTCAGCCTAACAAGCATGACTGCAGGCACAAACTGACTGACAAATCAACACACACACACACACACAGTTACTGCCCTGCCCTCCATTAGGGAACACAATGAGTGTGTAAGGGGATCTTAATGAAGGAGTCCCCTGAGGCAAAGCCTGACGCCTCTGCTGAGGATGTGTACTGTTAGAGCTCATTAAAAAGAACATGAGTACAACCACTGACGAGGTGGGAGAGAGAGTGTGAGCGTGGTGCTCGGTTACAACACCCGGTTTAGCCGTTTATGTCATGCAGCACACACGCCGCTTCGCACCAGTTTATCGAGCGCGCACGCCCACGTTGTTCCATTCGTGCGTGTTGACCGGAGTCATTTACACAAACAGACTTTACATGGGGAGAGTGAGTGTTCAGATAGTGTGTGTGTGTGTGTGTGTGTGTGTGTTGGGGGGATTTTGTTACTGGAAAACACTCACACAGGACTATTGATATCACAGACACGAGAGCAGGCCTCTCATTCTGACAAAATGAACTTGAAGGATTAATCATATTTAGAGGAGGGAAGAGCGAGCGAGGAAGATATTATTTAGTGGAGAGAGAGTGCGGCTGACAAATGTGAGACAGGAAAAAAGAAAAAAGAAACACGAGATGAGGGGGAAAAAAAGTCTAGTACAAAATGGAACAGAGGAGGGAGAGTGCACGTGTGGATTCTGATGTAGCAGTGCCACCTTGTGGATAAGAATTGAACTGTTTTGACTTCTACTGCACTCTCCTGTTGATTTATAGTGAAGACTAGAGA
The DNA here is from genome assembly GCF_949316205.1 of Platichthys flesus. Lineage (NCBI taxonomy): Eukaryota > Metazoa > Chordata > Actinopteri > Pleuronectiformes > Pleuronectidae > Platichthys > Platichthys flesus. Next base: position 11,149,375 of record NC_084965.1, read on the forward strand.
TTTAAATCACAGTCTGAGTGTATGTGCCTTTGTATGATCTGCTCTGTGTTTAACCAAATTCCATTGTGTTTATACAACAGACAAATTGCACTTTTATAGAATTAGTATACATGTTATTGTATATCCTTCTATTTATAATATGTATTTTGGATTCTGTTTCTATTCCCATTTTATTTCTTAGGATGTTTACCCTTGAGCTACTACTTTTTGTGCTGCGGAGTCAATTTAATTTGTCCTACAGGGATCGATAACTTAATGTTTTATCTTCTTTTAGATCAGCTTGTTTAGATGTGTATCAGCTTTCAGAGGCGTGACAATTAAAGATCTGGGCATCTGTAATGGCCACAGTCACTGATCAATGTGCATATGTGTGTGTGTGTGTGAGTGTGTGTGTGAGTGTGTGTGTGTCAGTGTTCGACTCACCTCTCGACCCTTGTGTGTGACCAGGGCAGCGAGTGGCTTGGCGTAGAAACGGCTGAAGCTGAATCCCAGGCAGCCGTACATGCTGTTAGCCGTCAGCTTCAGAGCCTTCTGACGGATGTCGTACTGTGGAACCGTTAAACAGAGTTAAGTTTGGCCAAATACAGTCAGCTTATATCTGGCTTGGCCAAAGTCATAATGAAGAATTCTAAGTAATGATTGTTTTACAGGGCTTCATTTTATTCATCCAAGAAAATGATGCCATCAAACATCGAACAACTAGTGGAAAATTCTTGTTCTATACCTCCCATATTTGTTCTGCTTTAGCAAGACAATCACACATGCTCTGTCTAGAAAACAGAGAGAGTGACACCGTCATGTGTATGTTTGTGTTGGACTGTATGAATGATTGCATGTGTACCTGCAGGTAAAGGTCCGGGTTGAGGTCCTGCTGCTTCATCAGCTGTTTCACTTGTTTTCTCCGCTCAACCAGCTTCCTGATTTCCTTTGGCAGGATTCCCATTTCCAGGGTGGAATCTGGAACCTCGGGAATCTCCTCTGGCTCGTTCACCTATAGCCACGACAACAGGAATTAAAAACAGAGAAAGGAAAGTGATGCTGGGGATCTGGATCTTGAGCCACCCACGTGTTTGCATGAATAAATCACGCGTAGTAAACATGTGAAGAAGCAACGGACAGACCTCGTTCTTCTTCTGAGTGTTCTGAGCTTCCCTCTGCACAGTGGTGAAGCAGATGTTGAACTCCTGGATGATTGAGGGATACAGGCTGTTGAAGTCGAGCAGCAGTACAAACTTATCATAGAAACCTAATGAAAAGAGACGGAAAGCGATTACCGAAAGAAGAAAACACACATTTTCCTAAGAACAACACAAATTGCAACGATTTCCAACGTGTTCTTACCAACTTTAGGATCCAGCACTAGACCTCCAGCATAAGCTGCCTTCTTCTTCCGCTTGTTTTTCCCTGCATCCAGGTCATCCTCTCCATCGAGCTGGGACACAGGGACAAAAGGGGAAAAGGGCAAGAACCACCGGTCACATGATTGTACATTGAAAAAGAGAAATCTGTGCGTTTGTGCGTCTCTACCATCGCCAGCTGGGCCTTTTTGAAGGAGGGTTTGTCCGGGACAATGTAATTTTTCTCATGGAAGGCATGAAGCAGCAGGAACTCATTCCTCTCGGCGCGACCGCCCATCAAAGTACGAGACTGCAGAGAAGAATCAAGTGATTGGAAAAAGGAAAAGAAAAGACTTATAAACCCGACATAAGCCAGAAGTAAACTTCAGAGGTGCTGCATCTTTTTTTCCTTTCAAAAATCTCTCTGTAAATTGCATGGGTTGATCACAACAAACAGACACTAAGTTTTAGAAAAAAGGCTTTCAAAGTCTAAAATCGTTTCTAATCATTCACAAGAACAAACTCTTCTGCTTCTGACTGCACATAAAAGACAAAACAACAGCTGATCGTCTGTCCTTCTGTCTTTTGTCACGAACATCACAAATAATAATGTTGATGGTACAGACATTTTCACTTTGTGGGGCCAAGTATTTTCTCAAGCTCAACCCTCACTCAGTTAAGGTAGAGGTACTTTACGTGTGTCTGCTTTTTGGATGTTAAAATCAAGACTGTGAAGTGCAATGTTACTTGGTATCTGAATGAGTTGCTATTAGTCTGGAGTGATGAAATCAGAAATATGAAACAGTGTTGCTGAATGTTACCAGGACATTGCCGGCGATGTTGGTGATCTGCAGGGCCAGCGGCAGCACGTTGAGCTCACACATGATCTGGAGGATCAGCTTGGCGTCCGTCCATGTCAACTCCAACAGGTAGAGCAGGTGAGGAGAGTCACTGAAAAACACAAAACTCACAGTTTAGGATGCACAAACAAAAATAATGTTTGGGAAAAAAAGAAATTCACATTAAACGTATTCACCTGTAGAGGTTTTTGATCTCTTCCTGGGGGACGGTGACTCTCTCCGTCTTCAGTACCTGGGCAGTCAGCTCAGTCAGGTGATAGCTTTTACAGCGAATCAGCTCCTTGGCTGAGATCTCCACATCGCACACCAGTCGGCCACATGTTGCGCTCTTCTCTGCAAAGGAACCACGACCCTGCAAGAATACAGGCCACAAAAACACATAAACACAAGCACATGCAACATAAGAATGATCAGTGTTGTGAAGAGCGGTAAAGAAAAACAACAGCCTCCTTTACTTGTTATTTTTGTTTTTCTTACACCTAATTTGGGCATATTGGCTCTCCGAAGGCGTCCAATCTTAGACCAGTGCGGAACCTTGCACACGGTGATCCTCTGCAGAAGCACTTCCAGGTCAAAACCGAAGATGTCGTGGCCCTACAGGAAATAAAAGGTCACCACGCTGATGAGGCATTTCACCTGTTTCCTGTGCATCTTAGGTTCTTATATCACTGTGTCTTCGACTCACCACCAGCACATCGGGGTCAATCTTGTGCATCTTGGCCAAGAAGAAGCCAAGCAGAGTTCGCTCTGTGGCAGCTATCTCCACCTTTCCATTCTAACAGAGGAAGGGAGACACTCAATGTTCAGCGTCCACACAGACCACGGAGAGGAGCCAGAGTGCATAACATATTCTCTACATCAAGTCAAAAGAAACCTGTAAACATTGAAATCTAAAATATTGAAATAAAGGCCATTCACCTTTTTCCTGATCGCCTCTTTGAAGTCGTACGGGAAGATGCAGTCTGCTGGTTTGCTGACCACTGAAAAAACAAGAATAATGATTCCTACGTGTTCCTCATTTTTAAACTCTCTTGTCGACTGAGCTTCTGATTAGTATTCAACATGTTCAACTTTAGGACAAACTGGCTACAGAATTAAATGTAAATCTGATGTGTATACATATTTATGTGATTGAATATGATTAAATTCCCATACATTTCCATTTCATACACAATCCGGAGCAATTCTCTAAAAAAAAAAAAAACAGCAATTTTGAATAGCTCACCACAGAAGTGGGTCTGGTAGGGAGGTCGAGGTGCAGCCTTATCCATGTGGAACTCATAGTGAACGAGTGCAGCCAGAGACACAATCTGCAGGAGAAAATTTACATCATCACGTCCTTGCTCACTTTATATTTCAGTCTATTTATAGCCATAGCAATAAATAACACAATTAAATAATATCATGATAAACTATAATGACGAATCCATCATAGAGTTCCTGCTAAAAGTGGAAACTGACAATGCTCTGACCTCATTGTGGTGCGTCTTGGTGTTCTGGATTGTCTTGAGGCTGATGGACATGACAGTGATGGGCGGAGGAGTCAGGTCTTTAACCACAGTGACCAGGTCACTTCTCAGGGCCAGAGCTTCCACCTTACACCAGCTCACCGGCTGGCTCATCAGCTCTAACACACATACAACCAGAGGAGACATTACATTGGCAATTTCCATCGGAGATTCCAGATTTATTGTAAAATCCTTTTTAAACAAGTAATGTTGAAGTAAAAGCAGGTTATGATCAATCTTTGAAACATGGGCCACACATCTAGATATTCCTTCTTACGTGGAGTCTTGATGTCGAGCCAGCAAGGCCCTCTGATCTTCCTGCTGAGGAGGAAGTGCTCCAGACTGGAGGTGTTGGTCCCGAAAATGTGGGAAAAGGTTGCCCCCTTCAGGTCAGTAGGCAGAGCAGGAAACTCGGCCTACAAGAAAACAAATTCCCCACACAGATAAATGTGTTACTAGGAGAAAACCATGGCCAATCTGGGGAAGGTGGATACGTGTGCATGTGTCTACTCACAGAATATCGGACTTCCAGGTATTCAGACTGACTGGGCACATCAGGAATTTCAAAGGAGTAGTTCCTGTCCACTTTCTGCAGAGAGACAAAAACATACACCACAAACAAGTCAGACAAGCCACCCACCAGAAATATACTATAATGCTATAACCAAGGTTGGAACCAACCTTGGACTTGAACTTCATAATCCTGAACTTCTCAGAGAGCTCGTTTAACTCCTGGTAAACGTCCATCATTCCGACAGGAGTATCCGACACCTCCCCATTCTTAGGATTTACTTTCTGTTGATGAAAGTCAGAAGAAAAACAAGTTAGTAAAAAAGTGATCACACAAACATTTCACAAGTAGAAACCATCTGTACTTTGCATGGAAAATGATTTATAATTATTATAGATTTCAAAACTATAAAACTTGATAGTGTAATTAAAGTTCTGTAATTAAACTAAAAGGCAACTAACTGAGAATATAAACAAGTGGTCTTACTCATTAAAGTAATACGAGATAACATACGTATATGAAGTGTACATACACACAGTAATATTATTATTAAAAAGGTTTTGAGTCACTTTAACATCTGTTCTGAGTTTTCTAACAATCCACTAAGTATTAGCAGCAGAGCCTGGTTGTTCTGTTCCTGAAAACCTAACTCTCGTTAAGATTTGTTCCATTCGCACTAGCCCGGTCTGAAAACAGCAACTCTAACCGTCCTATGAGAGTGAGATTAGCGGTCATGTGACAGAACAGGAGACCTACGTATTCCCGAGGCAGCAGGTACATGGTCCGCTCGATGTTCTTGACGGAAACACAGCAGCTGACGTGAGATTTTGCAGATTCGATCCAAACTTTTCCAAACAGGTACACCACACCTAGCAAAATGGAAATATCAGCAGGTGCCTCACAGCGATAGTGTCCTCTCTATACATGTTTCCTTCAAGTGTAAGTTTGACTCACCTGGCTTATTGTACGGCTCTTCGAATGCATCCAACCAATAGAAACGGAAAACCTGCTCCCCGTCTGCCCCCTCCACTAGGGGGAGTTTGCTGGAGTCGACCAGTACCTCTGCTTGAGCCTCAGTGACTTCGCCCTCCTCCTCTTGTCCCCAGGAGCCTCCGATCCTGCTTGACCTGGAAATGGACACAGGAACCGAGATCTTAAAACTCAAGCTCATTTGTGAATCAGTCCCATGTTAGCAGCAGCACGTACTTCTCATTATGCATTTATTATACATGAAGGATTCTGTGTCTTTCCTGTGTGGAAAACTGGAGGCAGATAAAATCTTATCCAGGTCTTGAACAGAAATATCAGAGGCAGATAAAAACTTACAAGAGGATGGGATCCGGACACTCTTCTTTGGGCTCCAATTTCACTGCAGCAAACGCTCCTCCTTTAGATCCAAGTTCAGCATCCTCAGTAACTGCTGGCTTCTCCTCCTCTAGTCCAACCTCCATCGGCTCATCGAAGTCCACACCATCAAACGCCAGAGAGTCATCTACTAAGAGACAAGTCACCATAGAAGATAAGAGTGAGCTCTTTTTCTATAAGGAGACAAACAGAGTAAAAGTTTGTACGTTTGCACAACTGTGTCTCTGTCTTCCTCACCTTCCTCTTCATCCAGCTCCTTCACTTTCACCCGCTGCTTCTCTGAAGGAAGAGCAGGTTTGGAGGGAGGAGGACAAGCTGATGTCCTTGGGCTCGGGTGAGAAGGCGGCGGGCGGATCACTTTGGACTTTAAGCCTGTAGCTGAGGGTGACTCCTGGTGACAAAACATTATACATTTAAAATATTTTCAAAACTATGAAAGAAAAGGTTGACAGATTGAAAAATACCTTTGGCAATTGAGATTTGATGGAAAACGGATTCAAGGGGGATCCAAGAGACTTCTTTTTCTTCAGAGCCACTACAGGCGGAGGCGCCAAAGGATTTGGTTTCTAGGGAGACAGATTCAAAACTGATTTAAAAAGCAAACATGACAACATATCAGATTAGATACTGACAAATAAGAGGAGTCAAGGTCGGCTTTAAAAAAAAAGTCCCCATCAGAAAGAAATTAGGCAAAACCATATTAACCTACATATGCAATCCTGTATAAATGACTTCTTCACATCAAAAGGTTGAGATTCTTCTATGTTTTACTGAGACCTGACATTGGGGCATGGAAGACTCCCCCTCATTGAATTATGCCCAAATTAAGTTTTGGATCCATGGGATTTATCATCTTCATATTTATTTCACTTTTTATCACTACTTTCTGGTGTCTAATTTAATTTACACAGCATGGCCTGCTAATGAATCATAGATAAGCTAAAACATTCAATATAAATCTTTATTTTTAGCCACCACTTGATAAATTATTTAAACTCAATACTGCAGTATCTCTATAAAGAAAGCACAATTCATTATTTTCTGTTTTGTGGTTAGCTGGTGTGTTACTTACCTCAGAGTGCAGGTCCTGTAGGATGTCTCCTAATAAGTCGTCTTTGGAAAGGTCCACGTCTTTCTGCAACAGACAAAATTACAATCCTGATCAATGCATGAACAAATAAAGGAGCAAGAATCGGGTAAGTGACTTCTCTTGTTCTATTTGAGTGTTTTCACTTCCACTGAAAGGTAAAACTAGAATTATTGTCATGCCAGGAAACAGAACTTTATAACGTTACTGTGGAGTGAACCTTTGACTTTGTTGACATTGATTCTGAAAAATATTTCATAATTTACACATTAATTCTTGGGTTGTGGCCAAAAATGTGCTTATGTGAGGACAGAGTGACCTTTGACAAATAAAAAACTATTGTGTTCACTTTCAAATCTAAATGAATGAGTCGGATAAATTTCAAGAAATTCTCTCGAGTAGTTCATGAGAAAGGGATGGTTCAGAAAATCAACATGCAGACTTGAAGAAAGTTCTAATAGAAACAGTTACTAAAGACAGTCAATGACACAAACATAAAACACACCTCAGCCGGCCGCTTGACATTACTGTTCATGAAAAGGCTCTTTATGGTGTTAGGCTTAGAGACTGCAGCTTTCTTAGCATTCTTCTTTGAGTCTGCTCCTTTAGCACCTGCTTTTCCTGAAAACACAAACAAATGGATTGACACAATTAAACTGTCCATGGTCCAACTCCCATTCTCAAAGAAAAACATTAAACCTGTGTCTGATGCATTCCTAGTTCACCTTTTTTGTTTTCCACTACGTCATCATCCAAATCGTCATCGAAGATTTCTCGTCCGTCCTCCACATATCCTGTTCCATCTATGTGAAGAGAAGTGTTATAAGAGCTCTTCATTACACATATATCCCTGCAGTGGATAAAGAGACTGAGACTCACCATCGTCTATAATCCAGTCATCCTCTTGTCGGTCTCGTACCATCTTTGAGTACTGGTCCTCGTCCACCTCCTCGTAAACACTGGTGAGCTCCTCCACCTGGAAAACACGGTCATTGGTTTCACATCTATTAAACGAGCAAACCTGAGTTAATATCAAATCCTGGAGCACTTTTCTCTGTTGAAAGGTTTAAAAACAAGATTCTGAATATTTAAGTACTTGTTCATCCTATGGAATGTGCTGAACAGGGCTGTTCGACATATATGTTTGTATGTTTACTTGTGTGTGAGGTGAATTGATGGTGCGTTGCTCAATAATGCTCCAAAGCTATCATCCTCTGTAACACCAGTGTTATGTGCATAAAAGGTTGATGCACAGCACTGCTAAACACGTCAAGGTCTGTCGCTTTCTAGCTGGGTGTGTAACCAACAGCCCAAAACCTTGTATATCACATAAACTATGACGGGATCAAAACTTGTGAAAGAGCTCCCGCACAAAGTCTAACTGGCAATCACAGATTTGTCATGTTACGTTCGGTACTGAACCTTCATCTGGTTCCAAACCGTTGCGTAATAAATCTCTGATTGCAAGTAAGAGAATATGCTGGAGTTGTGAAGCATTTTTAAGAAACTAAGAAGCAAACGAGCCAAGATGTTGGAATTGTTTTGATAAAGAAACGGACCAGGTAAACATGTGGACATTACATTTTGGGCAAAGACCAGCTGAGCGTCAGTGAAGATGTGTTCATGGATCCTAACAAGTCAAGGGGCTGCAGCTCTGAGGTGTCACCACCTGCTAACTTCAATCCACACCCAGTAACACACAGGATATTTTCTACACGGGGTCACTTACTTCATATTTGACCTTCTCCCCCTTCTTGGCCTTCTTCAGCTGCTCCAGCGCAGACTGCCTGCCCCCCTTCTCCTTCTTCTCCCGCCGGGAGCGAGACTTGGCCAGACCGCAGGAGTCCCCTCCATCCTCTGAGGACAGGAGCACGTCACCATGACGACACGGCAGGTGGCCAACATGACAGTTTGATTCAGCCTCACGAACCCTGACTGCGCTGCGGGACCTGGTTTCTCTTTTAACTCACATTACCTGAACAATAAACACATCTGAATGGATAGCTAGCGATATTAAAACAATGGCTGCTTGAGCAATTAACGGTAAATTGATGAGGAGGTAGATGTTAGCAGACCTAGCTTACATTATGCTTACGGCTAAACCTCTATTGCTAGCTGTTAGCATGTTTGCAACGTTATAGACACAAGCCCTGCTAATGGTCAAAGCCTGGTCCCTCTGCTGGTGTGACGGGGAAAGCTAGCAAGTGTGTTGGCTAACGTGTCCGTTCCCGTCCGAGCCAGTCCGTCAGAGTTAGCTCACAAACGAAGCGCCACGGTCACTCACCGGCTTCCTGAGCCTCCGTGTCTTTGTCGGGGTTGGACACCGGAGCCATGGGTGTAAGTTCTTGTTGTCTGACAGCAGCTGGTGAGCACCGGAGAGTCGGTCGGTAGGAAAGCGGTCAGTCAACACAACAACAGGTCGATCACCCGCCAAATTGCCTTCCCGGGGAAAGTCATATGCAGGAAATGACATCACGCCACTGCCAGCCAATGGGATTATATAATTTCTGGCCCATCGGGGGCAGTGTTGTACAGTGAAAGAATCTTGTTTATATCACTCGATCAAAAGGCATGTTTACTAGAGAGAACCGTGTGTTACAATATAATCATACCATATATACAAATAATATAATGTACAGTACATTCTACATACAGGCTATAACTTAAATGTAGTTTATAAATAATAATATATAATATTCACACTAGAAGTATATTTGTGCATCATGGTAAATTCATCTCTGCGACAATCCTCAAATTAGATTTTTCAAACTAGGACCAGGCCACGTGGTTCTCCATCTTTTCAGTGTCTGTGCCTGTGTAGCCCCATAAAGTTCGTTTCCATGGCGATGGGGCGGGACTATGGAGGGCACAATGGCGTCCTGTCCCAGATTGGGGCCACACAGTAACTACAGTGAACAATGCAATCACAAAAGCTGGTTTGTCCTTCGTCCCCACAGCATATTTTAGCCTCTTGAAACCATTACATCAATAATCCATATCTAACCCGAATAGCCTCATAACATATTGTGGGATAATGGTCACATCACCATTATGATCCTATTTGTGGCTTTAGAAGCAAATCGTTATTAGAGCATGTTATGCAAACTAAGAACTATTTTGGTGTGTTCTCTCAAATGCATTTTTGTTCTTATAGTTTTTTTTTTGTTTTTTTTTACTGTGGAGAAGGCGTGATCCCTTCTCAGGTCCAGGCTACAAAGTGCAAGTTGCATGAGTTATGTCCTCCACTGGGTGCAGCCCAGTAGACAGAGGGTCTAGTGTGTCCACAGTGGTCGCAGCTGACCAGTTGCTGGTGAGCAGCTGACCTGACCGGACTGGGACAGACGGACCGCAGCCGCTCCGCTGCACTTTGGAATTGAACCCCAAACGGGCTCCAGCCGCGGACTCTCACGCGATTACCAGACGGAAAAAGCGAAGGAGAGAACACAGTTCAGCACCGGGGGTTTCTACAGACTGGTGTTGGGACAGGATGGTGAAGCAGCGACGCGTCAGAGCGCATTCCGGCTGCGCAGCTGTTGCGCCTCTTTGTTGCAGAAGGGGACCACTGAAGGTAAACATGCATCTTCCGCACGAAAAGGAGTGGAAACCCTATTTCACTGTGTGTTTTAATGATGCTACAGTAGTCAGTTTGCTGAGAAACATTTGAAAAAAAAATGTGAGTAGCTGAGAAGCATTGGAAACATCGAATTCTAATTTCTGTGCCGATTTGCACGTATAGTAAGAGGATAGATCTGTATATTAAACTGTGAGCGAACTCAAACAACTTTAACTAGATGCAACAACTTATAAACATGTTTCCTAGACCTCCAATCTTTCATTTGTAAGTTGAAAAGCACCTTGAAACTGGGTTTTGAAAAATGCAATATAAAGTTTATTATTATTTATTATTAATGTAAGTGAGTTTAAATCTGAGGGTGCAGGTTAAGCTATCCACAGCCTTAATATGTATATATATCCTCTGCAAAATACACCCTGTCAGAATACATCCTGTCAGAATACATCCTGTAAGAAATCAATACTAATCAACAAAAATCACTAGTTCACTCTTAGTATATGTTACATCTACAACAATCGAACCATGTCCCTGGTCAGTGGACACTGGGTGATGCTGGGGATCGGCCTCTCACCAATGGTGCCATGGACCACTCCCCCAATCCCCGCCGCTGCCTGAGCTGCTGGCACGCCGGAGCTCTTCTCTGATTGGTCCTCTCCCGCAGCTCTCTCCTCTTTTCCGTCGCCATGGAGAGAGCTCATCAGTCTGCGAGCGAGCAGAGATCGTCTATCGACACAGTGACTCCCTGCACTGTGTAATCCGACCCGTGCGTATCAAGCAGCACATCCCAGTGCTTTGCTTTCTCTCAGGTGGCTAGTGATGCTGATGTGGGGATTTTCAGACAGATCTGACTGATCACTCCAGATCAACTTAAGGGCCTTATTGCACTTCGACAACATGAAACAGATACACAAACCCTAAAATCAAATCACACTTGCACTGGTATGACAATTTGTTGCGCTTCAAGAAAAAACAGTCAGAGTGAGACCTCTTTGTGGCCTCCACCTCTCTGCAGCAGGGGCATCAGAGTGAAGGAAGAGGAAGGAGAAGGGAGGAGGAAGGACAGACAGAGAGTCAGAGCAGAGAGTGGGCGGGGGAAACGGATGAAGTAGAAAGAGGCAGAGAGAGTAGAGAGTGGAGAGGCCGCATCGTTGCACTGATGCTGAGTCACATCGCTGAGGGACCACCGAGTCTTTGGAAATAATGGAGGAGCTCGAGCACAGCTGCCCGCATCCTCGGACGGTAGGGTCGTCTGTGTAAAGCCTGTGTTTCCCTGTGTATGGCTGTCTTGTGGTGTGTACAGAGTGTGAGAGCGGCAGACAAAGAACGGGTCCTCATCCCATAACTCCCCCCCACCCCCCCCCCCCCTGTTATGAAACAGATCTCCAACAGCAAGTGGCCGAGGGAGATGCTCAGACTGCTGAGTGGACATTGTGTGCGTGTGTTGGGGCATGGACGTCCTGCTGAAAGGACAGAAATCCTCCTTCTCTCTCCTCCTCTGTTGTTCGGTCCTCCCACTTGTCTCCATCTTCTGTCCTCCCTCCATCATCTCTGTGCCCGTGCAGTCTCATCTTTGCCGCTGTCTGCCTCTCTCATGCATTTTTAGGGGGGGGGGGGGGGGGGGGGGGGGGGCTTTAATCTTTCTCATGCCAGATGTTCTCTGCTCGTCCAAGAGTCGGTTTTACAAAGCGGCCTCTAACCAGCCCTCCTAACAGGCCTGTGTGCCGCTGGTTGTTAGTGTTTAAGCTGCACCATCTGCTCTGTGCTAAATGTTTGTAAGCCCCCCCCCCCACCGTGCCCGAGGAATCAAGGAGGTGACGAGGACGCTCCCTCAGCATATTGCTGTTGTGGTTGCAGATCTAATGGCTCCAACTGCAAACGGACGGGGCAGTGTAGAGAAGATGAAGACATGCTAGCAAAATGTCTTGGCAATTTAAAAGGTCAGGGAAAGAGACATCACAAGGGGAGTCATACATATGTGGCAAATGTTAACGATCAATTCCTCCCGTCTGTTCCTCTTGCTGCTCTAACACTTTACCTGCTTTACTGATATGTGCTGCTTCTTTTGACTGACATTTACATGCATATCCATTAAAACCCACTTGTCTCCAGACCTCTTCATTTCAGCGATTCATATAATACAGTGAAAAGAAAACGATTATTGTTATAAACAAATATCTCATTCTACAAATAAGTTTGAATGATGTGGTTGTTTCATTTTTGTGGAGCATTACAGTTATTCCTTGTGTTTAGTTGACATTGGCTTTGACACAGACCTCACTGCCAAATGTGTAATAGTTACAATACTTAGTACACAAATCTACCAACATTTTTTTAGCCATTAAATATATGTTCTATGTCTTCCAACCTTATTTAAGATTATTAAATATCAAGCTTTGTTTTTATACCAAATGAAGATACAGCAGAGAGGTCACCTCTGCTGAGACCCAACAGTCCCCTCAAATTCAATCAAGCTGCACCAGATTGCTCACGCTCAAAGAGATCAGTCCCCCTAAATATGCCTGATGTTTTTCATCTAGATCCCTTAATTATCATCTGGGGAAAATATATCAATGGACAGGGTGAACACAAGACAACCCGGTGCTGTATGTTATCCTATAGCGCAGGTTTCTTTCACCATTAAAAGGTTTTAGGACAAATAAATATCCTGGAAAACTCAGCATAATGCCCAAACATCATTTTCGTGACATTCTCCTGACAAAATAGTCCGGAAAAACGTTGCAGTTGTGTGTAACGTCTAGATTCATGGGCACACACTACGTCCAGGAACTGTCGCTGTTGGACTTTATCATGTCATTTCTCAAAACAGTGATAATTCATCTCTGTTCCAAAGGTGTGGTTCCAACAACCTCTGCAAATAAAAATCTAAACCCTCCCTGTATAGCTTAACGCTAGCTGAGCTTATGTAAAGTAAGAAATCAGTGTCTGCCCTTCAGCATTTAGAGCTGACCACTGATTTGATATTTACCAAAGAATAACACCTTCCTGCGTTCCATTTCCTCGGCCTGTTTCAGACCGTGCTCATGAGACTGTCTCCGGTTTTGTTTTGTTGCTCCGAGACGATATTCCTGACGTAATTTGCCCCGGAGACTGGATCTCTTTCCCTTTTTTCCTCCTCCTCTTACACCCCCACGTCTTTCTGCTCCGTACTGACTCCTAACTGTGTTTTATTGGTGTGAATGAGATTCATCTTAGTATTCCCTGCAGTCAACAGATGGCACACGGAAACACATTTCCTGTCAGGCTCACACTGCAGCACTTTAACCTTGAGCTGGTGCTAACAGTGTCGTCCTTCTTATCTCCAATGTCCTCTCTGGCTCTGTCATTTCTTTTTCTTTGTGTCCCGCCGTCTCTCATCATTCCTCCATCTGCCTGGTCCAAGATTTAATTATCTAAATATTATAATTGTTTACCCTCTGATCAATTCACCGCGAGGTCACCTACATTCTGGCCACATGATTCGTATTCTTCTCCTTGTATTTGAGTTATGCCTGTGAGGCCTTTGACAACAGATCCATAACTCTGTCCTTACTGTCTGTCACACAATACACCCACGCACACTCACACACACACACACACACAGTCCATGATCAATAACACTGAGTGCAGCACTGAATTCATTCGGCCCAACATGGAGCCGGCATCATCTGTGGTCAGTAACTTAATGGAGGATACTGTATCTGAAATGAGGCTGGAAACAGAAGCCTGCCACTCACTGGGATGGGCATGCATGTTTCTTTTGAACAAATACAAAAAAAATGTTTATTAATGTATATGTAATTTAATGCAATAACAATATTTGTAATTTAGATGTTGTAAAAGCCTTTGGGAAAACCTCATCGCCGTCATTTTCAGGAATTTGGTCTGTACTTGTATCTAAATCTCAGGGTCTGTCTGTTCTCCTTTGTCCCAGACGCTGACCGAGCCGGCCATCTTTGCCAGGGAGGCCAGTTGTGACTGCCGCGCCCCTCATGAGAAACTCACCATTACCCAGGCCCGCCGAGGGACCCCAGGTTGACCTCTTCTCTTTCATGCTCATATTCAATACAATACTCACATGAATTCTTCCTTCCTGGAAATACGTACGTCTCAAAAACCACTGCTGCTTTACTGCATCTGCAGAGTTATACAGCTCCTTCCTCTATAGTTTCTACTGTCTTTATCAAAGAAGGATTATTAATACTTGCAAATTGTGTAAATCTAGCTATTTATAAGTTCATAATAAAACCTATGCAGAAACTGGGAGAACATGTAAACTCCACACAGAAAGACCTGCGTGCTGTGAATAATAATATCAGTATAATTAAAAAAGCCCTTATGGTCCATTGTGATGCACAAACCCAATAACCACCTGTAATCTCCTGGATAGAGAGTTGATACATTCCAATGAATATCATTAACTTGGTACAGAATGTTGTCAATACACTATAAGATGTGCCAAAAGTTGGATAAGCATTTTTTAGACGCAATATTTTGCATATGTCAAAGAAATCTGTATGAAAGGATTAAGTTTTGCTTTCTTGTGTTTTCAGTGGACCGACCGGTCAGAGTCTACGCAGACGGCATCTTCGACCTGTTCCACTCTGGACATGCTCGTGCCCTCATGCAGGCCAAGAACCTCTTCCCCAACACTTACCTTATAGTCGGAGGTAAGACAGACCGAATGAAGAACAAATGCAAACACGCACATAATGAAATGCCAAAGTAAAAAAAGAACCCATTTGTCTAACTGGTGTGATTTCAATGTGTTTTGTGGGGCTTCCTTTCTCGTGTGTTTGGAACAGTGTGCAGTGATGAGCTGACTCATAAGTACAAGGGCTTCACCGTCATGACGGAGCACGAACGGTATGAAGCGCTGAGACACTGCCGCTACGTGGACGAGGTTTTGAGAGACGCCCCCTGGACTCTCACCCCCGAGTTCCTGGAGAAACACAAGGTACCACCAAATCCCATATTGTGTATGTTCACTGACATGTTTGAGACCGACTGTGTGTTCACCCGGGTCTCGATTTAACCTCATGTCAGTTTTATGCAACATTCCTCGCTCCTGTGATTGTTTCCCAGATCGACTTTGTGGCTCATGACGATATCCCATACTCCTCAGCAGGAAGCGAGGATGTTTATAAACACATCAAGGAGGCAGGTCAGTGCTCCAGAAAGTTGAGGCTGTGACAACTCCGCAGGTTTCTCCTATCAGTTTTCAAACTGTGTGTGTCTGTGTGTGCGTGTTGTGTAAACCAGGGATGTTCGTGCCGACACAGAGGACAGAGGGAATCTCAACGTCCGACATAATCACCAGGATTGTCCGAGACTACGACGTCTACGCCCGACGAAACCTCCAACGTGGCTACACGGCCAAGGAGCTCAACGTCAGCTACATCAACGTACAGTCACTGATCAATCCTACATGCAACCATTACGTTGTATACTGAACATCACAATGAAACATTCAGTTAAATGAGTCACCCACATATGTACTTTTTTTGATTGAATTTGAAGAAAATATTTCTGTCTAACTTTTATAATTGTCTTTGACACTGACAACCAATCATTTCATTAAATTTTTTCCTGAGCTTTAGACAAACATCAGCTCGTCTCCATAGACAATTAAATATATTTTTTTTGTTTATATCATATCATTTTAGATCATAGCACCATCTAGTGTTATATGATAAAATTATGTGATTAAAAAAAAGAATAAGAGAAATCATATCAAGCTTATGAGTTTTTCAGGATTATGTTGGCGTCATTATTTAGATTTGCAACTCAAAGGAAACGTGTTTCTTTTCCAAAACATTACATGAAATGTGCAGTGAAACACCAGCCAGTCCCCAACAGGTTTAACTGAGTCAGGATGCAGTGAAAACATTCCTTCAAGAGATTCAACTTTATATGTTTCCTCCCCATTTGATCCGCTCAGGAGAAAAAGTACCGGCTGCAGAACCAGGTGGATCGCATGAAGGAGAAGGTTCGCACCGTCGAGGAGAAGAGCAAACACTTTGTGTACCGTGTGGAGGAGAAGAGCAACGACCTCATCCAGAAGTGGGAGGAGAAGTCCAGGGAATTCATCGGTAACTTCTTAGAACTTTTTGGACCAGATGGAACTTGGGTAAATAACTCTACCAAGGCCACGCTCATCCTCATCATCATCATCACCATATAGACTGTTATCACTGTGAATATATTGACTCAATCCCACCCTCACCCCGAGTAGTAACAGTCCTTTTTCCCTCGCTAGAAACAGGTGTTCCAGGAACGCAGTGGCCGAATGCTGTCCTACGCTCTGTCCCCCAGGGAGTCGCCCTGCAGCAGCCCCACCCGCGAACTGTCCCCCCTTCGCTCCCCCTCGCCCCCGTCCCCCCCCTTGCGCTGGCTCAGCGCCCGGCCCTCGCCCCCGACCTCCCCGAAAGGAGCGTCGGCGTCCGCGAGCAGCATGAGTGAAGGGGATGAAGATGAGAAGTAGATGGACTGCTGAACACACTCCCATGCACACGCAACACTTCACTCCTGAGAACTGCTCACACACAAACACAACACAGACACACACACACAGTAACCCACAAACACAAACACGTCTATACGCTACACTAGAAACACTGGCTGCACAGGGTGGTCATGGGAGATGTGGTTCTGAACTGCAGAGCCAAGAAGCCATCACTATCTCTGTTGTCTGGGCAAACAAGGAGAGAGAAGGAAGACGAAGGAGGAAGGATCATAGGATATATGTACACACATATCAAGGCCCAGAATCCTTTGCAGCATCTTTTGAAGAGGATTTGCTTCGGATTGGCCAGCACTGATGGAGACAAACAATGGCCTGCTCATAATATCCCTTCACTGCTTTTGTCATGTTCTGTTTAGTTTAGTGTTTTCTTAGGAAGACGCAGAGGCAGACGTCTTGTGTAGCTGCTGTGATCACCGGATGTGAAAAGGCACAAAGTTACACAATCTCTGTGTCTGACATACGGGCGAACAGGTCTCGTGAAGTGACGGGAACTGGATTCATACATCACTGTGTAACTTTGTGCTCCTAGAACTCGGAGTTTAGGGATTCTTGAAAATATTGAGGCAGCCGCTACGATAGCAGAGAGGCGGAGAACCTGTTGACACACAGACACATAGTTAGTGCTTGTTTGCAGCATCTCACGCGGTGGCTGAGACGTCTCACACAAGCACATTAAGGGGAAAAGCCACAACACAAATATGAAAGCCACACAAAGGAAGTGAGCGACAACAGATGGTGACAATGACACAAGCGGAGTTACTTCACACGGTCAAGTCGGCGCTTGTCTGCCGCCGCTTGAAATGAGATCTGAGGAGTTAAGGTTCAGGTGTTTGACTTTTTGTCCCAGTTGTGATTTCTGCTCATGTGATCGTGTGATATACGTCTCGGCCACCGTGACTTTATCATAAATGCCGGGTAAAAGAACTTGTGGATTTTATGTAATGTAACAAAAGTGATTCACAATATTAAATTCCCTTGATTTATTTATTCCCACGCAGCAATATGGATCAGTGAACTGCACCTAACCTGTGAAATGCCTGTTAGTTAGTCTCACTGGGTTGTGATCAGGCAGAAGAAACAGTAGCTTCTTGAATGTAAACAGTCATTGAGACCACACACAGAAAGAGTAAGTAGAATCTCATTCCCACTCACACGCTTCCCTCGGCACCACAGCCACTCACACTCATCCTGAATTGCAGTGACTTCATAGAGACATACTCGTTCTCCATGGTATTTTTTGGACAATTTTCCATCTTGTAGCCGTTCAATGTTTAGCAGGCATTTCGTCGCTCTTTGGAATATGATGTCAGCTGTGAAATAAAAACTGGCGTACCTGGAGAAGCAGCCCTTTCTCCGGAACTCTGACAATACTTGAAATATTCAATATTTGAAGCCCTCCAGGTGAACGGAAGCTGGAGCCTCGCCCCGAGTGTTTTTCTTTTGCTGTATGAACGACCCCTTATACTCTGGTCTGTATCAGAGCAGACTTCTCCTCCTCCTTAACAATACAATACAATACCCTCATGCAATGTAGAGAACTTACTGTCCTGTACGCACTACATGTTAATCTGCACTATATGTACAAAACTTTGAGAATGTGTCTTTTTTTATCTTTCAAATTTTAATGTTCAAGCAGCTTGATATGTAAATAAAACAAAAGCATACAACTGCATGACAGTATTGCAGTATTTGCTCTTTTTTAAGATGACACAAGGTAAAGTAGAAGTACTGCAGTACTACGCCTCTGCCAACCAGTGCAGTTTCAGTCCACACACACATGGCACATGTTCTTTAGTCTTACTGACTCTTCACAGTACAGATTTGCAAAACAACCGTTCACACTTGGAGGGGAAATTAGGGTTTCAAGGAATTTGGAACTCAGAATCGAGGAAACTGGGATCGAACTGCCGATCTTCTGGTTAGTGGACGACCCCCACATACTTGAGGTTACCGTGACCTGAGATCTCTGAAATCGAATAGGTTCATCTTTTGGTCCAAGTGACGACTGGTCAACATCTGAAGAAATCCCCAAAAGGCAGACTTGAGATATATTAATCAAGAGGCCAAAGAGACCTAAACCTTTGACCACCAAATTTAAATCAGTTCATCCGTGAGTCTTAGTGAACATTTCTGTCAAATTTGAAAGGACTTACGCTTTCAACAAGACCAAAGAAGGGTTTTTCGAGGTCACAATGATCTGGACTTTTGACCAGATGTTCCTGATATATCACGTTCATGAGAACATGAGGTCACCTTGACCTTTGACAAACAAACTTCCACCAGTTCATCTTGAGGTCCAAATGAATGTCGGCACCAAATTTGCAATAACTCCCTCCAGGTGTTCTGGAGATATCGTGTTCACAATGGGACGTATGGACTGACAGACGGCTGGTAAACAAGACGCCTCTGGCCGTCGCTGACACATAAAAAAAAAACTCACAGATTACACACAACAGCGATTTTCTTTATTGTCGGGTTTGACAGTAGGAATTGTAAGTTGTAATCATGCTGAAACACATTGTTAGTCTGCTCTTACACCTTGTTCGTCATTTTGTTGATGTTGCAATATTTGCACGTCTTTGCATGATTGCCTCCGCACTGAGGAGCTCATGCAAAAACACTAACAATATTTTGAGCCGGGAGGTATAGTAGGACTGAAAACAGAGCGATCACTCCACACTGGCTGCATATACAGTGTTGACATTATTCTTATTTATATATATGTATATAAACAATATTTTCTATTACCGTATCGGTACAGACGGTCTTTCTTACGGTTGTCAACGACTGAAGCTGGAAGATTGTCCTTATAATGGCGACCACACATTGCAGGCGGTGAACTGAGGGCTTTGAATGAACGAGGGCGGCCGTCTCTAACCTATCGAACAACACTTCCTCTACAGCGGGTCGGACACCGAGCGTCGCTCAGTGAGACTGGCAGGTTTACAAAGGCATTGGCACTGATGGAATTACAGTGTGGCAGAACAGCGAAGGAGCTAGAGAGTGAGGAAACGGTCCATAGCGAAGAGTCGCTCAAAAGTCTTCATCTAAAATCCTGTCTTTTCAGATGGGATGCATGGAGCTGAAGGAGACGAGAAAAGAGAGTCACTTAAAACAACATTGGGTTTTGACAAATGCGTTCAGGTTTGGGTCAAGCTGAATTTAAGCTATCTAATTCTATTTAGCTTTAAAAGATGAGAGTTCAAACCTGGGATCTGATCTAATCCTAATAAAAATCTTGACATACATTTGAATTTATAGCATTTAAAAGAAAATATATTTCTTATCGAAGTGCACTCGTACAGTTCCTGATAATGATTCTCATGACTTGTGATTGGATGTTACGTTTCAGTACCGACAGATGCTTCAGCGGTCGAGAGCTCAGCTCCTCGAGCCGCATTCTCTTCAGTTCTGTCTAACTTACTATAGAGTAGAAATAACCAAAAAAGCAATCAATAAAAACTGATAAGTTATCATAAAAAAAGTAATCCTGTTCCAATATCAAAGATTGAAGGTCCAAAAAAAACTTGCGCGAATAAATAAAAACCGGTCACTGATGAATTTCTTCTGCATTTTAGCTGAATTCCTCTAGATCATTCTCACTCTTTGATTATAAAACAAAAGTACGTTTAAAAAAAAAGCTTTGTTTAAACTCATTCAAAGAAACCATTAGGATTAGTAATACTACATGTGAAACACAAGGCGGACTGCACTAAGCGTTGTTAAGTCCAAGCTGAGGTTGTGTATACAGGTCTGGAATGTTTGCAGGAGGAAATGCAGTGAGGATGAATGTAATGCATTATCCCATGTTATCGTTTCTTATGAGATGCATCAGGTCCGTTCCTCTCTTCTCTGAGGATTCATTCAATTCATCATGCTGGTGCTGCTGAAGCTACTTGACAGTCAAAGTTGGGGTGGCGGCGTTTCAGGAGCATCCCGGCGGTTTGCACTGTTCATCATCAGCAGGTGTTAAATCAAGGTGCAGTTCGCTCCTGTGCAAGCAGGGTCAGTATTGCTGATTAACATTATTGGTGGGTGGTTGAATAGCATCTGGGAGTTGAGTAGTAACAAGATAAAAATACAGTCACTCCTACTACTGTCTTTAAAAAGTCATTTTATGTTGTTTGTTTCTAGAAGTAAGGCTTTCTCTCAGTGACATTAAATAAAAATCCTGACCACTAGATCTTTAAAAATAAGGTGGACGCCTGTTCCAATGCTTCCTAAACTAAAATTAAATAGAGTGCAATCAAAAGAAGACTATGCAAATGACACACTGGCCTGAGTGTGCATTGAGTTAAAAGCATAATTGAACCTCCCTCCTTTTCCTGGGTGAACCGAAACTCGAACCCCCTGACTCCACTTGTGTTTGAGTGGGAGACGCAGATCAGCAGTGCTCGGCCCGTTCAGCCACGCCAAGCAGCGGCCTGGTCAGCAAAGCCGACTATGTGGGAGAGACAGGGAGCGATAACAGTGATGCAGGGAATTTAGGTTGAAGTAATGGTCACAGTCTAACCCCATTTAGAAATAAACACATATATGTTCTTTATAAATGGGATTAAACAGCGTGGAGCCATAATTTGGAAGAAGCTGATTTTAAACTCCTACTCTGGTGAAGCTCATTGCCTTTGGGTACAGATTTAAGTCGAGGTCTTCCATCTTTTACAAAGATTCAACCACTGGAATGTAAAAGCCAGTCTGATCCGAGACCCAGCTTTTTACCCAAGGGCAACATTTCATCGCACATGCTGGAGGCAGAATGCAGAGGGCTGGGCTAGCGGGCGGGGCGGAGTTATCTATTGGCTTTGTATTTGGACTTGCTGGCATCGCGTGGCTCCTTGCTGGGGTTGCTCCAGTCGTCGGCCTCGGGGCTGGTCTTGTAGTGCCGCCACGCTGACTTGTTGAAGACGGGCAGGCGCTCGAAGGACTCACTGGACAGCGCCTTTAAATGGAGGAACACGACAGCCAATGAGAAGTCATTTAATGAATAAGCATATCTCCCAGAACTACTTCTTATCATGTATCATGTCTTGCGGACTGAGAAAACTCATTCCAACCTTTGCCCTATGTGACTTTCTTATTTTACCTTCAGATAGATGACGGCATCTGTGCCAACGCCCTCCATGGAGTAGAGCTTCAGATCCCCCTGGAAATATCGGGCGTAGAGCCTCGAAATGGGCAGACCGTAGCCAAAGCCAGCCTGGACAGGGGAGGAAAAGAAGAGGAAGAGTTCAATTTTCCCCAGTTGTCATCTTGTATGAGCTGAAATGGTCACCGGGGTCAATGTTGGTTTGATTTTATGTGAGGGTGTACCAGGGGAACAGCTCCTGGCTCCAGGCTGGGCGTCGGGGCAGTGGAGTACATGTAGTTAAACAGACGGTCTATCTTCCTGAGAGGAACTCCTCCTCCACTGTCACTGATCTGAGGAACAGAAAAACCAGAAAAACACACCGTTTAAACATCACAACATGCTTTGCACGAGGAGGTCCTGCATTCATTAGTGTCTGATTTACCTTTACGGATAGATCCTCTTTACCCAGAGTGACTTTTGCCTTAACAGGCGGTAATCCCTCTTTGCTGTCCTCGTGGAGCTCCACGGTGGCTCTCATCGAGTTCTGCAAACGCCGACAGATTGAATTAACCCAGCTCAGCACCGGTCCTCATAGAATTATAGTCACATTACAGTTTAATTACATTTAAAGAGCGCTGAACTGGTTAGGTTAACGGCACTCGATGCTGCACGGCTCACCTTGAACAGCTCGAACAGCATGTGGAACAGATGAGAGGGAACGTACACGGCCTGGATGGGCTTATTAGGGGCCTTCACTGGAGGAAAAGAATACGAGGGGTGTGAGAGGGCAAAACACACACAAACACACACACACACACTAACACACACACACACACTAACACACACACACACACACACACACACACACACACACACACACACACACACACACACACACACACACACACACACACACACACACACACACACACACACACACACACACACACACACACACACACACACACACACACACACACACACACACACACACACACACACAAACACACAAACACACAAATACACGCATACACGCATACAAGAAAAAACTAGTCTTTTGAAGTTTATGAGACGGCACACATTGTAATCATTACAGGAGTAAACTTGGAGTTCCACCCACAAGCTCTACCTAGCCTCTCTATCATGGTGTAATAGCTGTGGGACAGATTACAGGGAGATATGGTTAAACTCAGAGGATTTTAGCATGAAAGTAAACGCTTGTTTCTTACTGTTGAACTCTTCGATCTTGAGCTCAGGAGCAGCCAGGTAGTACTTCTCACACAGCATTTTGGCTGTGTCGTAGGCATCTGATAGAAGAGAGCGAAACAACGTGAGTCAGGGCAGAACAAGCCGAGATATGTCCACTGTTTACATCTAGATTCCTCTTTTAGCTTCCGTTCATTCCCGGGTCATTGAGAGTGCGGCTACTGAAAAACACTATCACTGTGTAACCAAGCCGCTCAGCAGAGAGATGTTCATGGATTTATGTTGGATTTATGACACTGCTGAGAATGTTATAATAAACATGGCTAACTATGTTTCCCATAAGACCTTTGCAATTATCTTAACTCAAATAACGAAATATCCCCACCGATGAAATTTACACATATTGGCTGCAGCTCAAACTGACTTGATTGTTTCAGCATTGTTTGCAAATATAACATTTTATATTACATTTTTTTGAATTATACGGCACTTTTCAAAATACTGATACAAAGCTAGAAATAACATTATAAACATTTCAGGACTAATGCCAATAAGATCAGGGAATAAATTACGACAGAAATTAAATATTAAAATACTTAATTTGAACAATTAAAGATAAAGTAATAAAACCGACAATGAATGCAGGTAATAGAATGGTGTTGATAATGTAAGCCGATAACATATAGTCCAAGAATAAAAAGATAAATATAAAGAATGTAATAAAATATGTATATCAAAATAAATATACAATGATAAAACAAGAGTACTTATAAAGACATGATAAGAGCAAGTATATACATGATAATACATAAATAAATACATATACGACAGTCAAAGGCTGAATACTGTTTAATGTGTTACAGTGGACAAACTCACCACTGACGACTTCAGCCACACTGCAGTTGGGGTCGATACTGCCGATGTGTTTTGGATGAGCGGGGTTGGTATCATTCCCAAACAGCAGGGCTGAACATAAACACACGGAAATAAAAGGTCAGCTGCAGAGACGGGTCGTGGAGAAGAAAAAAGGCTAGCGGCTGGTGAGACGTTCTTCAGGACTCACTGTGCTGGTTGATGAGCATGCGGAACGAGATGCGGTTGGTGTAAAAGCGGTCGAGGAAATACTGGATGTTGCTGCTGACGAAGGGGTCGAAGCCGAACTTCTCCTTGTACTCGATGACTCCCTGCGCCATAGTGGGAACCACGTCGTTGTGACGGTTACGGATCTCGATCAGGAGCTCCAGGAAGCTAAAGATAGGAGATCAAAATTCATCAATTAGTTAACAAAACAATCAATGTTCGATATTCTAACACTGCTTTACAACTAGCACTGGATTATGGACATTTTGCTGAAACTACCCAGATATGTGATAACGCTTATGTCTGAGTTAGTTCCTACAGACATTTTCGGGAACTAACTTTTCCTTCCAGCCTGGTGAAATGCCTCCTGCTGCTCTACCCAGACGCCCCTTCCTGAACTCTCCTGCTACATACTTCAAATTCGACAAACTCAGGTAAATGTACAGACCCAATTTTCCAACGGCTTTAGATCGACTGTGAGGGAATTTACAAATAATAGTGCACGATAAGAAATCACCAGGAAAAACATTACATCATCTTTCTATAAAGGGATCAGTTCCTGTCTGAAAATGCGGGAGAGGATAAATACGACTCATAATGAACATTTATTTTTAACTGTTCATTGAACCCTTGCTGCTCTTTCCTGTGTAGAGTTTACCATTTCAAAATATTTGAATTTCTTTTTTAATTCCTTGTTTGGACGAGTATCCAGCTTAAGATCACTGTTTTCTAAACAGACTTATTCCAAATCCTGCCTTCGTTCCTCAGCCATGTGTGGCTGTTAATCACACTGTGTTGTTATAGGATAAATATACAGCATTACCTGTGCAGTCAGCAGAGATCTGTGTGTACTAAGGGGATAAGCTGCAGTGGATGAGGGACATGTAGACAATATGCCAGTGTACAACAGCTGGTTGTACCTATGTGATATACAGTACATGATATACAGTGTTTTCTTTAAATCATTCATCATCATTAATCACTCACTCATTCAGAGCGTGAGGGTCCTCTGCTTTTCGATTCTCGTAATCCAGCAACTCCACAAAACTCTGCATGTACCTGATAGGGAGATAAAGAGGTCAAAGGGCGACGTTAACAAAGGCTTCTTATCACAGACTCTGTTATAAACTTTATTATCTGGGAGCCTTACAAAGAACATAATATAACTGAAAGAGGTGTCTCACCACTTCTGCACCAGCCTGACGGAGGGCTGGCCCACCAGCTTGTCAGGCAGCAGGTTGACTTCTCTCATGGTGTTGGCCAGGCGCACGGGCAGCTCCTTGCGCAGGAACATGTAGGAGGTTTTCTCACATGCATTGTTCCGGCCTGAGAGAGAGAGAGAAGGACGAGAAACACAATATTTTAAGAAGTTTCTGGTAGTTTTCTGTTTTATGGGATGCAGCTTGATTGAATTGGACTGCCGGGCCTTGGCGGAGGTGTGGGCTCTACTGAGTGCCACTCTAGTTTGTCATATGAAATCTACCATTCATGCCAGGCAGCTGGAGGCTGTGGTGGGTGTCGATATCCAACCTTTAACATGACACCTTAAACTTTACTATCTGCAGAAACTAAAAGACTCTGCACCAACATCTGCCAGAGGGGGAGTCGTGGAAAGGTTAGAGGGATTTGTGTTTCTACATCCAAACAGGAAAAACTCAATTAAACTGATAAAATCTTAAATGGTTTTCTTGAAACTAACTAATTGAATGCCAGCGTGGCCTTTTTAACATCCTTTTACTCCACTTAATGTAATTGACAGTGTGCAACATGCTCCGGTCTCGTGCTTCCCTCTCACACAGATGCACGTGCAGCCTATAAAACCTCAGCAGAGAACCACTGAACACTGTGGACGTCTGTGGGGAGAAGCAGTTCAGGTTCTTATATTCAAAAAGCGACATAATGGTAAAGTCTCAGGCTGCACAAAGGAACAATTGTGTTTTTAGGGTAGAGGAAACCCTTTGTGCTGATGTTTGTGATCCACCTCGAGACTCCCACACAGAGGAGACAGTAAGATATGTGAACCTGTGTTATTGTATCATAGGGGTGAAAGAACTCGATGATCAGGCAGAACGACAGGAAGCCTCCTTTCACCTCAGCTCAAAGGAAAAACTTTCACCTGATTCAGCAAATGGAGAGGGAGGCCTAGTAAATTATAAAACCGGGAAGTGAAAACAGCAAACACTGACTCAGCCCTGGAATCACACACTCCTGGGAAGAAGGCCCATTTGTTCCCCTTTTCTAACACACCAGTATCTTTTTAATATATATTTAGAGAAATGTGTATATCATGTACATATTCTGTGTATTTACTTTTCTTATGATTTTATTGCCCAGTGGTAATTCTATTTTATACTTTCACATATAGCTTGTCTACCTGGTTATTGACTATCTGCTGCTGTAAGAATTAGGGAAGTTCCCTGGTGAGTTTAGGTTTATCTTATTTTATCAATTCCCACTGAAAGGTTAATGGTTGAGTCAATGGTTAATGATACCAGCATTAAAAAAAATGGCACTGACAAGCAAAGAAGAACTGATCTCCGCTGGTAAACAGTTAACAGCTATTTAAAAGTAATCGTTGTGTTTTTCCTACATGATTCACTTGATGAAAGGATGAGACATGTCAGAGAAGAGTGTTTAAGTGTTTGTGAAAGTTGGTTCTAGTGAATTTAAATGTGGTTTATCACACAAATAGGGTCATCAGGTCTTTGGTGGAGGAAGGTAGTTCTGGTTTTAAATGCCCTGGTTTCAGACTTGGTTCTCTGCATCGGCCGATACGCAATTACAGATATTGAAATCGGTATCGGGAAGTGAACATTCTCTATCGAGGCATCTCAAGTGCAGCCATCACTTCCTGTGTTTACTCTCACGTCCAATCCCCAGCTGTGAGAGCAAATTGTGTAAGAGAGACGGACGACTGTGTTAATCAGAAGATGGATTAGGACAAAGGCCTTGAGTTCAGCTGCTGAATTAGTAACTGTGGTGTTGCACTGTCAGGTCTCTTGTCCGCCTGCCACAGTTGGTGACTCAACAAATGTGTGCACACCCAGAAAACATGAGCGTTCAGGTTACTTCTGAGAACCACACCGATCAAGGCACATGGATTCCTGTTGTTGAGCGATGAAGAAATGGGGAAGTTTAAGCTGGGTTCACCCTCCACACATGCAGGACCTGGCTGCATCCACACACACACACACACACACACACACACACACACACACACACACACACACACACACACACACACACACACACACACACACACACACACACACACACACACACACACACTCCAACACACACACACACTCCAACACACACACACACTCCAACACACACACACACACACACACACACACACACACACACACACACACACACACACACACACACACACACACACACACACACACACACACACACACACACACACACACACACACACACACACACACACACACACACACACACACACACACACACACACGGCTGTCATCCATCCACTGTGTGTGTGTGTGTGTGTGTGTGTGCTGTCATGGCTGAAAGTAAACCCCACAGTGAAAAGGGCAGATCTGACCCGCAGAAAGCGTAAGGTGTCATGGCAGCTGGCAGCACAAGACGTGCAACTCTATTAATAAACACAGTGACACATCAAATCCAGAGCAGAGACTCTCAAGAGGAACAACAGGGTAAACAACACACTTGTTTGCATCGGGAGGACACTCACCGAAATCCAGGAACTGCTTGATGGAGAGCGGGGACGGAGAGAACCGGGAGTAGTACTCGATTTTGGGGTGGGCGTTTTTCAGCAGGGACGCGAAGACCCTCATTTTGTAAAGTGTGCAGGTGACGTGTTCCGGTTCAGCTGCGAGAAAGACCCTTGGGAGGAGGAAGAGAAGGAAACACGCGACACGGCCGCTTCATCCCCGGTGTTGTTGACTGGCGCACACGCAGACAGGGCTCCTCTCCCGGCGGCGTCCACATGTGTCCCAAACCCGCGGGGCTCCGGCAGGACACCACACGACGATGGACAAACGTCCATAAGGTTACATGACACGGTGAGGACACTGTGGACTCAGCCGCTACTTCGTTTTCATCCCTGGACTTTCAGTTCTGCTCAGCACCCGGGGAGCCTGCGGGGAGAAAACACACACACACACACACTTCCGGTTAACGTGTTTCAAATTAAGACGCCGCCCGTCAAATTTAGCCGAGCTGATGTGTTAGCACTTTCTAATGATGAGACTTTACAGTGTTTTCTAGCTGTTTAAGTCAAACCAGTAGATTCACATAAATAACTTATTTTTGCACAGATCGATTGTAATCCATTATGCAAAATGTAACAGAGAGACATAACAACTATAAAAAGCATACAAATAAAACAGAGATAAACACAACTAAATGGTTCAAAACAACCACAAAGACACAAAAAAGACTGAGTTTATCACCCATGATAGAAAAGGAGGAGAGCTTCATTTGTGCAAAAAGTTGTAAATTTTTTGCAGAAGATTTACCACTATTGTATACAATCCTATTGCATGAGTCCATGTCATCTGTATTTTAATAACAAATATTTTTAAATAAATAAACATTTAGAACTGTGTCCTTCACATACCTTATAATTGTTTTATTATTTATACTTTTAAATAACATATCAAACAAAAAACAGCAAATGTTGCTTAGAGAGTGCCGTTGCATTCGAAACAACGCGTTTTATTTTTGAAAGATTTCCTCCAGGTTTCCGGTGTGTCTGGACTAACCTGACATCATTGGACAACACGTAGATTCAAAGTCTCCACTCAACCGCACTTGGCACAGGCCTGTTGATGCTCCGCGGGGATTGGTCCAAAAAACGGAAGTGAGCCACAGCAGCAACCCGATTAGTCGATAGGCCTGTCAATCATCGTGGTTTAGCTTGACTTGTTTACATGCAGCTGGTCAATGACACACTGAGTTATATAAATGTAACAAGTACAAACACACACACAGAATACTGCATATTGCAATAGGTAGTAACAAATATTTTTATACTTTCTTTTATTATTTGATGTGAATGTTTTCACTGTGGATTAAAACACTGTGTCAGGCATCTGCTGCAGTTCATTACAATTAGGCTCCACTCACATTTTAGTTTCTACCGCCACCTAGCGGCAGAAGTTTGAGAATATGCATTTTCAGATGGACAACTGTGATCGTCATATTCCAGAGGTTTAAACACAGACAATCAGATGTGCGATAGATTTAGTTTTATATAATAATTGCATTTTATTTCACAGAGAAGTTGGCAGAAAGGGCTGAGTAATTAAATATGGATTAAACTTTAATTCATGTCCTATTGGATATGCTACTCTATTTTATTACTATTACACCTGGAGTGTTCCACTTAGACCACAGCTCATATATAGATTAAACATGCTTGAATTTAAAATGTCAACATTCATTCATATATGATTTTTTGGGGCATTTAAAAAAAGAAATGTAACCTTGAAATCAATACCCCTCCAAACTTTAAACAATCCAACACATAATAAATGGCTAATAAAAAAAGCTTTTATTGTAGGTAATGTAGCAATTCATTATGTAGTATTGTGTTATTAACAGTATTTAGTTATTTTATCCGGTATTTATTTAATTTGATTTAGTTTTGTTGGGGCTGAACAGCCTTTTAGACACCACAGGTTTATGAATGCAGAGGTAGATGTAAACCAGCACAGGAGGTTTTATATTTTGAAACTCATATTGAAGAAATAACTGCAAAGCCTAAAATAAAATTAAGTTTCTTTTCTCAAGAAGCATTTCTGCATGACTGCATGTTGTATTGATTTAAATCCATCTCGACCGTACACCAACTCCCCTCTTTGATGTTTATGCCAAAGACGCCAGCATCTTCCGTGTTCCGGCATATCAACTTTTATGTAATTCACACTTAACTTATGTCAATGCTTTTGATTTCAAATAATGCAGTATTTCTTTGTGTAATTTCTGTCATTGATGCTGCTGCGTCCGTGCAGATGCTGCTGCAGGATTTCCAGATGTCCTCTCCTGTTGTTTTCCCCTCTAAAGTTTTGCGGAATACTATGTGCTCATAAATTTCTTAAGTATCACGAAAGCAACAAGTTGTGCATTTCCACTGACATCTTTGGAATTATCCAGCTGGAGTGAAAAAGGGTTTCCTACAACTTGTTCCACAATGTCTGTTCCCATTTGATCTACCCTGCGGCACAGAGTCAATTGACAAAGGGTCAAGCCCTCCTGGTATGGGGGAGACTCAAGTTATATTAGGATAACGAAATTGAATAACCTACTGAATATCAAATTCAGTTCATGAACTTACTTATATTTTATTGAATATTTATTGAGTAACAATTTTTAAAGGATTTTTGAATGGTCACAATTTTTTTAATATTTTTTTTTTTAAATCTCACGTACCCCCATCTGAGAACCACTGCCATACACAATGTAAAACTATGTTAAGTGAGGTTTTATATATTTTTATTTTTATTAAAAAGGCTAAAATGATAAATGTCTGCTATACATAAATTATTGTACTTCTTTGTGTTATTTTTACTGTATTGCAATTCATTCAATGAACAACCACAACATTAGTTTATATATAATTCATATTTATTCATATTTTCTTATATATTCTCTTAAGCAAATAAATGCAGGAAAATAAAAATCTCTCTCTCTCTCTCTGACACTCTCACACTCTCACACTCTCACACTCTCACACTCTCACACTCTCACACTCAGTTCTCATGCAGACTCCGCTACTGCGACCATCTTAGTGTTTTCACAGTTGTCATCTTTTTCTTCCGGTAGAGGATCGTAGGGCCGTCGATACAGCAGCCGTGTTACCAAGGTGATGATGAACATCTCCAGGATCAACAGCTGCTGACTCATCACTGTGGAGCAGGAAGCACAGCAGGTCAAAGTGGTGACGAGGGGAACACAATCAAAAAGAGGACTTTAAGGATGGATGGACTCATTTTTGATCAAACAGATGAACAAATGGATGGAGGGACTGATTGGGTGGATGGAGGTTGACTCACTGTATCCTCTGGCTGGCGCAGAGAAAGGAGGTGCACAGGCGATGGTTCCATTCATGGCCAAGATGTTGATGATGGCTGACTGCAACTGGCTCAGGACCAGCACCAGCTACACACACACACACACACACACACACACACACACACACACACACACACACACACACACACACACACACACACACACACACACACACACACACACACACACACACACACACACACACACACACACACACACACACACACACACACACACACACACACACACACACACACACACACACACACACACACACACAGTTAACCCTGACAAACAAAAGGCTGCTGGAAAATCTTGTGAACACTTATGAAAGCCCTATAGCCTGACATGTTATTAGAAAGAGTGTTTACATACAGCCAGGCATATATACTGAGGAGTACACGCAGACACTGTCCGTCGTGAAGTGTGCAAACAGCTGTTTGTGTGCACACATGCTTCTCCTGGGCCTTACCTGGTACATGGCGTACTTGGGGATGATCTTGAGCGTCCGCAGGGTAGTTCTCAGGTGCATGAAAAGGATCGCTACGGGCCACAGGGCTGTGATCGTCAAGATGCCCACGAATGGGTTGATCCAAATGGCGGCTCCGGTGATCTCCAACTGAGAATGGAGTCAGGCGCGCACACAATCACACAGTTATCCGACTGTCTCATTGACTTCAGAGAACATTGCACTGACTTGCATTGGTTTCCTAGAGAATTATTCTAACCTTAACCATACTTACTACTGTGATGGAAATCTGGAGATACAAGAGGCTAGAAACAACAAAGTTATCTACGTGTATTTAATAAGGGGCTTTCTGCAGAAAGGATCAACACAGGGAAACCACAAGGGTCTCAGAGTGAGGATGAAGAACAGTCAAAAACACAGATCTTATATAGGAGGATTTAGGGCTGTCCTTCTGAACCAATCCAGGAAGGAGACATGGGTGGGGGAAGGAGAGGAATCTAAACATTAGCAGCTGATTCACATGTGTTTCCTTAGGTAGATAAGAAGACATACACTATTTCCTTTGATGGGTAATTAAGTAACAAATGGTCTCACCGTATTTCAACACTATCAGTGCCGACTATAAAACAGCTCAAGTCTTAACATTTGGTGTATGTAAATACAAGTCATAAAAGTCTCTTACAAGGCTGCAGAAACTTACTATCCAAATACAAAGTAGTTTGTTAAGCATGTTTAGTTAATTTTTCTACTACACTACTAGACTAAGTGTTACCTTAACCTCAACCCTAAACCTAACCAGAAAAACAAGTCTTCACCTCTAAGTTTTATGAATTACGTTATGGGGACTTGGATTTTTGTCCCCATTAGAAAGTAACCATAATAGGAAGTGAAGTAGATTTAGGTCCAGTAATACCTGGACCACACACTCTCCATGACATCCATTGATTTATCCATATACTGTATACTCTTCTACAAATAGGATATATGAGGATGAGATTTTATCTTTGCATTTGCACATAATACAACTGTACTGAAGGCAAATTATGAATTTAATTTTTCCTACACAAAAATGTTCAACCGGGGCAATAAAATCTAATATAGTAGATTCAGATTTGTATAGACACCAAAGATGAAAAGCTAGCAAGATAAACAATGTTTGTTTGTGATTCCTCAGTTATCTGCCAAAATAATGGGAAAATAAATACCCAAATCAATTTAGGGTTGCGGCTCAGAATTCCCACGTTATTAACTCACATTAGTCAGGTCAAAGGAGCCGTTGGTCCAGAGGACAATGGAGAGGATGGTGAAGACGGTCTTCAGGACGGCAAACTGTAAGGAGCCAAGTTTAAGCAGGAAGAGCGTGCGCCTGGAGCGGGAACAGAGGAAATTAGTTCATGGCAGCCGCTGATGACAGAACGTGGGTTTACCCTCTAAATGCATTTTAAAAAACCAAAATCAAAGTTTCAAATCATGGAAGGCCCCTTCGCCCTGAACCTGTCCTGGATTGTTACAGCAGGATGTTTTGAACACCACAGCCTTGGGCTCATCTCTGTTGGCTCGTAAACGGTTTTTGAAATGGAAAACAATGATGCCCCTCTGAGGTTCCCCATCACCTGAACCGACTGCACTAGCTCCTCAAGGATTTACACAAGGACTAGAATCACTGCCCTGCCATTGTATGCCGCTGCCAACGAGGGCAGTTTCAGTTTGCATTTGTGAGGTGTAAAAGGAGTCCCTCATTCTTAAAGACATAGTTCACTGAAAAAGGAGAATTCACTCATTCACCCGACGTTTAAACTGGAACAGGTGGATCAATAAACTGTGACACAAAGTGAGTGCAATTAGTCTTTAATCTGCCCAAGAAACATAGTGAAGTTAGTATGATATATGACCCCCCCCCCCCCCCCCCCCTCCCTTCCAACAGGTCTTGGTGACCAGGAGTGTGTTCAACTTGCTTTCACGGAACAGAAGCGTACATCTAATCTGAGGCCAACACTCGGTGGATCGCTGCGTTTACACAATCTTTCCAAACAGGCAAACAATGACATAAGCCCCGAGCCCCGGCTCCTCAAACAACAGGTGATAAGGAGCAGCAGGAGATCTGGGCTTAATTAGCAGAGCAACGTGTTTCAGCGAGCGGCCTTACAGGGATTACGCAACAACATGAGCAACACAAAACGTGCCAGCGCGAGAAACACTGTCTCCTCTCATATCTCGGTTTCTGCCTTTAAATACAAACAGTTAAAAGGAATGGTCGGGACATACTGTTTGTTTTCTTAGAAGAGTTAAGACAAGAGGTCGATGCAAACTGAGTCTCAACTCAGTCAAGTAGGTTTCTCTTGAAGATGGTCTCTGTCATTTAAGATAGTTCTCATCACATGTATGTCCATGTATTACTTATTATCGTTACTGCTCAGACTCCAAATGCTTAAGATGGCAGAGTTTGAAACCGGGATGTTTTGTTTCTGGACAGGGGGGAGGAAGTTGAAACATGTCGATTGTTATTTACAGTCCATGTTTGATGCGTATGGGACCAGAACTCTTTAAGGCTTTGTTCTGGCGGGTGTCCCTGACAAAACAGAGCTTTACTTCCATCTGATAAATAAAAATGCCTATTTCCTGCTTCACATGTTGAGGAGCTGCCATCCAGCTACAGGCAGGCTACTGCTGACAGCTGATAATGCACACCCAGGGTGTTGTAAGAAAGGATTCATTTCTCATTGTACCTGTTACGGCAGCACAAAGATACTGATCCTGAAAACCACCGTCTGTACATGTTTACCGTGTGATGTCGACGTGCGGCAGGCAGAGGCAGCAGCAGCAGCACGGCCCTGTGCTGATCTTCAGTTTGTGTTTCCCCGCCCGCCTCAGGAAAGCCTCATCGCCGCCCACCTCCTCCACCATCATGATCAGGAACTTGAACACCACGATGGCAAAGTAACTGCGGGGAAATAAAGAACGAGGGACGAGAGGTGAGGGGGTGAGGAAGAGGAGAAGACGCACACGAAGGAGGAAGATCAGCGGAGGAACATTACACAAAATATCACAAAGTATCACTGTCATGCGAGTTTCCCGTGTGATCTTTCTCCAGGGGGCTCTGCCAGTGAAATAATACACAGCGCAGCGAGAGGTGGAAGGTGAGAAAGAGAGAGAGGCAAAGGAAAGCAGACCCACCAGGCTGAGGTCATATCAGTAAACATGGTGGCTCTGGGGATCCACATCCCCACACAGGACATGGTGCCGATAACCTGAAATGAGAGAGAGAAGAAGGGGGTGAAAGCCACGTGAAGATACAACATGATCAGGACCAGCACATACACAAACTGTTTACTCTGCTCCTCCGAGTGTATTCATCTTACCGGCGCAGCTCCATTCACCCAGATGATTACACTCTTCTTATTGGACGGCACTTTCTTATAGATGTAGACACACTCCTCTAAGTAGAGCAGCATGGACAACGCCGCCATGAAGGTGAGGATGCCATACAGGACCATGCCAAAGATGTCCAAATCTGGAGGGAGGGGAGAGAAATTCACCCAAATAAGCGAAACATCTCATTTCAGCTCAACATCATGCTGCAAAAATCCAAACCAGATTCGTGAACTTTGGTTGTGCTTCTATAAAGAAAATGGGTATTTAGCTTGTTGGGACTTTTATTAAGGACTTAACATGTTTATTTACTGTTGACAAATAGTACAGCAGCTTGCTACAGGACAAGTTTTAGAAGACTTTTCACCTTCAGAAAATATTCAATGAAAGTGAAAGGAATATTCAGTTGAAATCGGATCGAGGATGCAAAGGTCCTTCTCCAGAAATTGAAGCTTGACATGGCATGGGAATGTGCGATTAAGATGCAGTAACTGTTAGAGCCTTAATAAAAACCTATAAAAATGGTTTGGCAGGTTGAATGAATTATTGCCTGATATAAAGTGGTGGCTTTAAATTTAAATGTATATTTACAATTACAAGAAAAAGTGGAATGGCTCTCAGTAAAGCTACTACATCCACCGAGGCCAAACAATCCCACGTGTGAATGTTTGTTTCCTACAGTGGAAAAATAAAAGAAAAAAATGAAGTGGTCTAATAAACAAAAATGATTTATTTGACATAAAATATAGTCAAAGAAAGTGAAAACCCTTGTGTGATGGTCTTCCCAGGCTCAGACCCCTTCCCTCTACCAAGTTTGGAAGAAATTTGTTTTGCAGTATTTACTTAATTCTACTCACAAATAAACAACATAAAACCTCCTTGGCCGGGGGAACTAGAAATTGCAATAACAGGGACATGTGGTTAAATTCAAAACTATTCGCGACATGAAACAAAACATGAGTACAAGTCAATCTTTGAAAATGTTTGACAAAGACAAATAGAAAAAGTTTCTTTGGGCCATTGGACCTTACTGGAAATAGGAGTAGTATCGTATTGTAATGGTGAGTAATGGTTATATTGACCCATCACTTTGTTGATGACCTGAGTTTCCTTGATGACATGAGTCTGCAACAATGAGGTTGTTTTGAAGTGAATGTACAGTGCAAGTGAAAACAGCAGACTGTTGCCACTGGCATGTACAGAACATGTTGATCCTCTGATACGTGTCTTCTCCTCAGGTCATGTGATAATCAAGAGCTTTGCGGTAGTAACATATACGTTTATTTCTGAATCAGCCTGGAGGACACAACAGAAGGGAAAGTCACTTATGGAATGAAAAAAGCCGTCGGTTGTGAAACAACATGAGTTGTGTTTCTGAAACGTCCTGAGTGATGAGTTATTCCTGCATGTGGGTGGGATTTTGCCAGAAGAACACTTGTGGCAACAGGGAACACGTAAATGGGAACAATCAAATCGTACAAACAGATGTCTCAGACAAAGGAATATACCCCATGACAAAGCTGCCCTTCTGCTCTACACGAGACAGGAAAGGTTGAGTCAATGGTTCCAGCCTGTTGCCCGTTATCCCCTGGTTTCCAGGTCATTTATTCTCTGGAATCCAGAAAGTCATTATCGGTAATCAGTTGATAGAAACACAAACAGTTTCATTCTTTCTTCTTGGTGGGTCCGGGCCTTTTATGCTTTCCTGTTGGTTTGACGAGAACGTTGAATCCACCTTTGTTTATGAAACTTGCCTTATAAATAGAACTGACTTGACCTTCAAAATAAATTGGCAAAGTTTCTATTAAAGGACAAACTTTAGAGACTTTGTTTAAAAAACAACAACAAAAAAGAACCTCGTCACAAATTTAACGACAAACTTGTTTACACACAGAGGCCCATGTCTCTCTGCATCCACTCGGCTCATTGAGAAGCCGTCTGTAACTCAGGTGGAGGCTGCTCTACGGTGGTCCTGAAGGTCAAAACAGGATAAGATTTCACAATCTTTAAAGCTCAGAGCATGGCGCACAAGAGAAGGGCTGGTTTGTAAAATTGTGCCAAATGTTACTCTGCGTCACTTCCAACATATGATGATGATGATGATGGTTATGATGATGGATGATCTTACCACAGAGCTGAAGTGACCTCACTCTGGCAAGCCCCTGACAGGATGAGGTTCCCCCACCCTCTAAGTCTTTATTTTCATGGTTGATCAAACATGATCAAAAGGGGGGATTGTGATGGAAATGTAACATTTTGATCATGCACAATATTATCATGTTAATTTCACCTTTGATTGATCATGATTGAATCTTATACAATGTAACCGTGATCATGCTGTATCCTGTACAACTGAATGAATCTTGGCCTGATTGCCATCGAGCATCACATCAAGTGAATGTCTTCTGTTGAAATATCCCCGAATGATTCCAAGCTTCTCTTCTATTGTTCAAAGGAACAGAAAAAGGAAATGACATTGAGCTGTCAGCAGGGAGTTTGGTTATGTGCAGTCACAAAGAGCGGCTCCACCCTTCCAGCAATAAGAAATGTGAGAGTGTTCCGTGAAATGTCTTGTCTTCGTGCTTTGACCATCAGGGCCACCGTACAGTGCACAATGTGACTTTTGAGTGTTGAAACAGTTGAGCCGACTCTAACCTGCCATCTCCCACCAACAAAGTCCATGTTTGATTAATGCAACGTGCAAACAGCAAGAGGGTGAAACCAGGTGACCCCAGGGCTGGACGACACAGTCAAGGTTAATATCAGCACACACGTTTTTTCGAGTGATAACATTAATTTTCCTGCTAAATGTCAAATTATTATTTATTTAAACTTCGAGGACTTCTGAAAGGAAGTTGTGGTTTTAAACTATTTTACAAATCTGGGGTATACATGATATACCTCCTGCATAAGGATTATATTTACATATTTTGAACATTATTAATGAAAACTATATTGTGAAAAAGTGTTTTTTTTGTGGCCAGCCCTATATATATGTATATATATATATAGAGAGAGTCAGCTAGGGCAGTCTATAATTATTAAGATGCAGGCTAATGAAATAATAAGCGATCTATTTCACCACAATTGAGAAATAATTATTTGAACAAAAAAGTGAAAGGTGCTTTGTGGATAAGCAGTAAAAGAAAAGGGCAGATTTAACCTTCATTTAAAGGGCACTCAATTGCTAAAAAGACAATCTGGCAGGGAATCATCAATATTAACAATTATCTTTTTTGATTTGTTATACTATTTTAGTTCAATAGAAAAATTATGATGTTTAGTGACATTAGGATTTAAGGCATGACAATATTACTTAGCTCAATTTCTCCTAGGTGTAAATGTCAGGCTCACAAGTGAAAAAAACAAATTAAATGGATAATCCAACATTAGTAACACCAGCACCCAAGTGACGTGGATTAATGGATTAGTTGTATTAAAAAAAGTCATTGGAACTGAGCTCTGTCTGAACATGTGGCTGTAATTTGACAGTTTATCTGGTGCTGGTCTTGAAATATAATGCTCTGCACATGTCAGCTTTGAACTGTGGCCCGGGGATAAAACAGAGGATAGAGCCAACGTTTTCTGTGCTTCATTATTTACTGTAGTGTTTGCTCGGCTGCTTCTGAAAACCCTCTTTGTATAATCACATTATCGTGGCCTCCCAAAATAAATCAGGATGGACCAAAGGGGGAAAACACAGACTCCCCAGAGGTTCCCACAGGTCCTTAAAGGAGGACAAAATAAACTTTCCGTGAATCAGTTTCACCAGTTTAGTTTTTCCTCTTTTTCCAGAGGGACCAGAGAGGAGAAGGCAGCCCACATGGGAATCGAACTGGACTCCTGCTACTCCAGTTCTGCCAAAGCGTAATCACAGCTACTCACTGACGATGATGTCGATGGCGAGAGGAGGCTTCCCCCAGCAGCTCGGGTCAATGGTTCGGTTCGTTCCATTATTCATCGCTGGAGGATGTCGACGGATTTCTCTCCACAAACAACAAGCGCAACTTGTGCCGCTGGTCTCTCTCGTATCCACGGACGCAGCGTGCGTAAAGTTGGCGGCGCGGACTCTCCTCGTCGCTCCAAGTGTCCAAATGAAGCGTCCTGAAACTTTCCATGGAGGGATATCATCAGTACCCCGCAAACAAACACTTGTTGCAGCCTCTAGACCCGCCCCGCCCCCCCACTCCATGTCGTCACCGGCTCCTGAATAAGTGACGTACAGAAGGACGGGGGATTTGCGTTTGAACTTGTTTCACTTTGATTTTTAGTGGTTTTCAGTGAAATGTCAATCTGTGAAGAACAACGGATTTATGGCAGAAATCGGGAAATGTTTTATAAAATGTTTCATCGTGTGTAAATAAAAACCTAA
The DNA here is from genome assembly GCF_949316205.1 of Platichthys flesus. Classification (NCBI taxonomy): domain Eukaryota; kingdom Metazoa; phylum Chordata; class Actinopteri; order Pleuronectiformes; family Pleuronectidae; genus Platichthys; species Platichthys flesus. Next base: position 11,188,772 of record NC_084965.1, read on the forward strand.
CAGAAAACAAGGAAAGACAGGAATGTTTATTCGATTCACTTTCTGATCGTAGTTGTTATTTTTCATTTGATCTATTTATAAAATTATCATATTTGATCAAATTTAATCAAATTGTGTCCCATGTATATGTGTGTATATAAGTGTGACTTTATTTCCTTATCTCAATTATCTCAATCCAATTTACTGAGTAGGAAAAACAAAGGTTTGCTCCTGAACTCTTGTGAAGTCTAACACAGTGTTTAAACCTAATTACATAAACTTTTATATAAAGTAAATGACAAATTCATTGAATCTTGTCACTCATAAATGATCGGTTATTCTCGCCATGCGTGGGTTTTTCTTGAATACGGTTTTGTAGTGTGTTGCACACTGCTTTAATTTAATGCTCATGGTCTGTGGTTGTTTGGAAAAAGCGTGGTCGTTCATGGTATTTATTAGTTCCAGTTAACTGAGCTATAAACTGAGGCCAGTTGTGAGTGCACATGTCTGTCTTTCTCTTCTCATGTTTAAAGAGTATTTATCGGTATATTGCAAATCAGGCGGATTCTGAAGGAGCACAGCCATGGTGAGGGAATGATTTTGACCGTAAAACAAATGGGGATTCGCTTCAATCATATTTATTTACAGGATCACTTCTAGATAGTAGAGTTCAGGACAGAGGACAGTCAGTTGCATGGCTTTAGGTGTCTGAGGGCATTTCTCAGGACTGTAGCTCATTGACAAAGCCGGCACTCACATCACATGCTCCCTGCACCCATAGCAACATGTGCAGGGTCGTCGCCTTGTCAGGCATTTGCTGCTGTGGGTCCATCTGAAAAAAACAGGCCTTTACTGTGATCTAGACCATCAGTTAGATAAAAGTACACCCTAAAAAATGTGACCAATGGTTACTCAAAAAAATTGTGGCAACAAAGTGACAAGTGATATAATTGAGTAGATTTTAATTACTACAACTTTGATTAAAAAGTATTGAATAATTTAACTACATTTAAACATAAAAAATGATTTATATTTACTGAACTTCCAGTGGAAATGTATTTATATTAACTGAAAATTTGCTGTAAATTGATTTATATTTACTGAAAATCTGCTGTAAAATGTTTTACATTTACTGAATATTCGGTGGAAATTGATACATTCTTACTGATAATCTGCTGTAAATTTATTTATATTTACTTAAAATCTTCTGTAAGTTGATTAATATTTACTGAAAATCTGTTGGAAATTGATCAACATTTACTGAATATTCGGTGGAAATTGATTCATTTTTACTGAAAATCTGGTGTAAATGTATTTATATTAACTTAAAATCTGCTGTAAATTGATTAATATTTACTGAAAATCTGGTGTAAATGTATTTATATTTACTGAATAAACTGTGAAAATTTATTAATTTTTACTGAAAATCTGGTGTAAATTTATTTATATTTACTGAATATTTCGTGAATTTTTATTTATATTTACTGAATAAAATTTGTATAACCTTACTAAATATCGGGATATAAATGATTTGGATTCACTTAATATAAACTATATCAACTAATTTTAGCATATTGTTCAACACAATTACACTGGTATTCTTATTTATATCTACGTAAATTTAATTCAAGTATTAAATTGCTTCACAATACTTTAAATCAATATATTCAATAATATTGGATGTCACTTTGTTGCCATAATTTGTCTATGTCTAATCCATTCAATACCATTACTTATGATGGCACAATTTACTTCAGTAGGATCAACAGATCACCATGCATAACAAGAACAGCAGATAAAAAACATTTATTTGTGCAACTTTGCTTAAACATGTTCATTCAACATTTTTTAAGTGCAAATGCAAAAATACAATAAAATCTAGAGAAAAACATTATGCAAAACATGTATATGTACAATATGGATACAATTTATACCGCTAATCTGGGACAAGGTCTTGGATACTTTTTCACTGCAAAAATTGGACTCACTTAAAATTTCTCAGTAAAAAAATTCTAATTTGTATCCCTAGTGTTCACAGTGGACAAAGTTTAAGAACAGTTGCATGGTAAAAAACATAATGCCCCTCCCCTCAAATGAGTATGGTTGGGTAAGGACAATCTCTCAACACAGAAACTGTGGGATTTAACAAAGCCTTGAAGCAAAACATAACAAGTAACGTTAAACTTGAATAGGGACCCATTCAAATGAAAGGAGATTTGTTTTGTCAATGTCTAAACTGTTGATGTTTTGCCATTGACCTAAAAAACTTCCCTCCATTTTGAAATGGTTCCTTTTCTTCAAGTTTCTCTAGGATAAGGTCTTGGATACTTTTTTCACTGCTGAAATTGGACTCACTTAAAATTTCTCAGTAAAAATTTAAAATTTGCATCCCTAGTGTGCACAGTGGACAAAGTTTAAGAACAGTTGCATGGTAAAAAAACATAATGCCCTCCCCTCAAATGAATATGGTTGGGTAAGGACAATCCCTCAACACAGAAACTGTGGGATTTAACAAAGCCTTGAAGCAAAACATAACAAGTAACGTTAAACTTGAATAGGGACCCTTTCAAATGAAAGGAGATTTGTTTTGTCAATGTCAAAACTTTTGCTGTTTTGCCATTGACCTAACAAACTTCCCTTCATTTTGAAAGGGTCCCTCTTCTTCAAGTTTCTCTAGGATAAGGTCTTGGATACTTTTTCACTGGTAAAATTTCTCAGTAAAAAATTTCAAATTTGCATCCCTAGTGTGCACAGTGGACAAAGTTTAAGAACCGTTGCATCGTAAAAAACATAATGCCCCTCCCCTCAAATGAATATGGTTGAGTAAGGACAATCTCTCAACACAGAAACTGTAAGATTTAACAAAGCTTTGAAGCAAAACATAAAAAGAAGTTAAAAAACATTAAACTTGAAGAGGGACCCTTTCAAATGAAAGGAGAAACTGTTGATGTTTTGCCATTGACCTAACAAACTTCCCTTCATTTTTTATCTAGTAGCTTGTTCTTGAGGCTGTTCACTTTTGGGGACAGCTTTGAACAATCCAGTTCCAGGAAGAGTTTCTGGAAGGCTTCGAAACTGTACCTGAGCTCCTTAGGATAGGCAAGATTCACTGCATATGTCAGTCCAACGAGCATGGAGCAAGCCCTTGGAAAATTTGTCAGTCCAATCAGAACTGTTACGCTTTCCACCACAATTCCAACATTTTCGACACCCTCTGACGTTTTAATCTTGAAGATCTTCATCTTTTGGTCAGCAAGATCCTGCGACACACTGTCTTCATCAGCATCCTGAAAGAGCAAAAATATTGTTTCTCAGACTATACAGCCAAATGTGAATGTCCTAATTGAACATCTCCCCAAGTGCATCAAACCCTTTGGACAATAAAATCTATTGAAATGGGCTGTCAAAGCCTATTTAACCATTTATAAAAAAAAAAATCTGAGATCATGTTATTGCAAAAGTATATTGCCATCCCAGATAACTTTAAAAGGATTAAACCAGCTGACCAACAAATTATACAAATTCAATGACACCAGAGATGATGATCTGAACTGTAGATATTTGTAAATTCAATTCTAAAATGAAATCAATGGATACGCATGTTTTGATATTTATCTTATTTTACATTGACTTACAAAGGTTGGTCACATGTCAACCAATCTTTATAAAGCACTGTTAGCTCATTATTGATTCTTGAGGTCGACCACAGCAACTGAATCAACCCTGCTCCTTCTGTATCTCTATAAAGGTCTCTCTCAACTGCTTTGTGAATAGTTCTTAGGAAGAAACTCCTAGCTAGGAACGTTTAGGGCTACATTATAAAGACAATAAGTTACTGATAACTTTTTAATTCTGCCAGCTGGTGAAACAGATGGATGGGGAGGATTTAGTACTTTAAAATTCCCTAATGGAAAACAAATGTACAATGCACAATGATTACCTGCATGACTTCACAAACCTTAGTAGCTTGCAAAGAATTACTGGGAGTTACTTGTGATTGTATTTTGACCTTCCCAAGACATACAAAGGGGGAGAGATGAAATAAATAGTGATCACCATCTTTATATTTGATGTGTTCTTCAACTTACATCATACTCTTTTAAGATTTGATCTGTTGATTCCCCGAGGTAAACAATCAAACAACGAATGACAACATCTCTGGATACGTTGATGCTAGGATTGCTTGGAGCCTGAAATGACAAAAATAAACACTATTCAAGTTCATGGTTTAAGAATCATAGTCAACATTTTAGAGCTTGCTTTTTTTATGGATTAAACAAACATGACATAAAATGTTATTCAGTGAGCTTTAGATATGTTGGCAGGCAAATTGTGTCACCTTTGGACAGAGCCAGACTGTTTCCCCCCCTTTTCTGGTTTAAGCTGGTGTTGTGAACCAGATAAGATACAGGAGGGACATACAGTCTAGATGTAAACACACATATGTAGCACCTTATTTGTGAATGATCACAGCAGACCGTCTTTTCCTGACCCCCACATGAATCTAAATGGACTACAAAGAATTAGAAACAACTTTTAGATCAATGCAGCTCAATAGAGCACCACACACCTCTGACCTAATTAATCAACATATAATTGAATGTACATTTTTCCAACAATGTCAACAACAACTGATTATAAACTTGAAAAATTCAGTATCTAATAAAGTTGCCGTTGATTGTATACTTCAAAAGGTATGCAGTTATTTAATATTCTTATTGTAGAGAATCCCAGACAAACATTTCCTCCTGTAGATTTAAGTAATAAGCAAATGAAACCAGCAGTTTAATCTCAAAATGCCTAAAATAGAATATCAGCAAATATTATACTAATTGAAGGATACCTTGAGTAGAATAGCCTGCAACCTCAACCCCATGGTTCCTCCCTTGGACTGGAAGAGGTTCAGAAGCTTGGGAGTATATTCATCCAGCTTGGACATGAACTTTGATTCCAGGTGCACCCTTGTGATTCTTTGAAACTCGTCCTCAATCTAGAAGACAAATTATGAAACCAGCTTTAAAGCCTAAAATATTACAAGTGTACATATTATTCTTCAACATTTTTAAAAGCAAGAAGCCACCTAACACAAAACATACATTTTGTATGTAAGAGCTAAATATGCAAAACCAACAGACCTTGGGGCTAGCTTGCTTTCCTCAGCACGGCGCTGAAACTTGGCATGCATCTGGGGGAGTAACGTGTATTCAACGGGACAGGCTCCCTATCTCTCGCACGCCCACTCACACAGCAGAAACCTCCGGTGAAGGGAGCTACGTGGCTAATGAAATGTGTGCGTTAGCTTAGCTTCCCGGCCAACTATTTCTCAAACTCCGCAGAAACTAAATAAAATTCACCAAGCCCGCCTGTACTGTTTCATTAACCACCCACACTGACGTCGGGTATTGTTGAACCCTTAGTTCGCCGACTTAGATGCGAAAATAGTCCTTGGTTTTTCACACTGGCCTGCTCTACCGAGGCGAGCTAATGTTAATTAGCATCAGCTAGCTTCTCACTCATTCATTTAAATGCCAATATATAATGACAAGAATACCACTGGGATCAAATATAACTAGCAGAAAACACAAGGCAAGCCAGCAACAGTATTTACACATTAAGCAGCAGCAGGTAACAGCAGCTAACTTATCATGTTACACTATTTTAATTTTAAACTTAAATTATGAGTCTGAAGTATATAAGTTAGCATGCTGGCTAAACCTCCATATAGAGTGATACATCACTTACCTCAGATGCAGATGAAAGAGGCTGAGCTGAGTTGAAGCCAAGTGGTCAAAATGCCAGCAGCCAATCAGAGTTCTCCTGTCGAAGGTGTCGAATCAGATCCATCAGACCAGGTGCTCCAACACACACTGAATCATGTGCTCACCTCTCTCTCTCTCTCATGCTCCTCTGATGTTTTTAATCACTCAAACTTAGAACTGATCTCAAACAAAGAAAGTAAACATCAGTCCTGTTCTTTTCCTAATAAATTGTGATAAGTGATGGTGTATATTGTACAAGTATGAAGTAAGCGCAGGTGAGAGGGGGAGTGAGGAGGGAACACACTCCGACAGAGACTCTGACGCAGACAGAAGTGGCATCGATGCAGAGTCGTCCACGAAATTCACACAATGACAAGTACGCCTGCATAGGTCACGTGTCCCCAGCCTCATGACTCTTGAAATGTGTACATAACTTTTCATAAGAAATCTTACGAACCGTTTCATTAGACCATGTTGCACCTCTACATGTTTGATAACTCAATACCGCAAAACAATTTTTAACTGCTGCAGCAACTTGGTTACACATCACAAATAATTGAAAAGAAAACGGCAGTCCCTGTAATATGCGGCAGATCACAACTGATGTGGCTCAAAATGCCTTTGGCGGAAGTGTAACATTATTAAAACCTAAGGCCTTACAATGAGTAAAATTGATCAAATATCTGGAACTTTTGACTTTCCTAAAAATTACAATTAAATTCTACTAAGCAATTCAGAGCTGATTTTACTCTGTCACAAATGAGTAAAATTCAATTAATAAAAAAATCTTATTTGTTGAATTCAGCTCACTTTGATTCAAAACTGCACAAAGTCATTTTTATTATATAAAGGTTACTATTATTTATTTATTAAATATTAATTAACCCCAGTCCCACTTTTTAGAGTGTAGGAGAAAGTTTCTCTCTCTCTCTCTCTCTCTCTCTCTCTCTCTCTCTCTCTCTCTCTCTCTCTCTCTCTCTCTCACTATCCTCTACCTTAACCAGTTTTGATCCTTTTTATCACTTTTGAAAAACTGCTAAGACTTTCTTGAATGTCCGTGAATTCAATTTTGCATATAAACATCAGCCTCACATCCAGGTTCTCCGTGCCCATCAGTTCAGAGAAGCCTTTAGTAGTTTATATTGCCTTAAGACATCAGCTTTTCTTTGGCTCTGAGATTAAACCTCTTTATCCCTGGGCTGCATGTTCAGACGCATTCAAGGTATGATTAATGGAAGTGGCAATGAAAGCCCGGGACGCACACACGTCTGGTCACACAACTCGACACGCAGCCCAATGTTGGCGTGACGAAATGATGAGAAGGCATGATATTTATGTGTCATGCAAAGTTACACTCTGTCGTGTGTGTTGTACCAGATACAAGATGCGCAGTATGATCCATCTGACCTCATATGACCACTGATTCATTCTAATCAAGTCTGAGCAATCTGTGGGCAGATGATTCTGGTTTACTTTAAGCCACTCCTTAATGATTCTGTTTCAGAGGCTGCACACTCTTGTTCCGACGGGCCTGAGTTTGTTAAACTGACGGGAATGTTCCATCCAAAAAAAAAAAAAAACAACAGCGTGAGCAAGATGTCCACAGGAACACTCCTCCCAAAGTGATATCAATAAAATCAGAGTTACAAACAAAGAGTGTAAGCTGACAACTCTGCAGACTGTGAAAGCAGCTGTGTTGTGTTTCTGATTCTCAGCCGTGCAACAGACATTCAGGATTAAGGTCATCCAGATGTTGCAGCTGTCTATTGATCATCTCCTGATCACATCATCCTCTGACGTGTAGATACATTACTTCCTGCCGAAGTTCAATATTGACAGTGTCGGTTGATCCTGATGTCACTTTCCCACATCTCCTTTTAATGGTTAGCGTTGCCTTTAACGAATAAATCATTCAAAGTCTCGACTGAAGGCTGCTGCAGCCTTGGGTAGGAAAGTCACTATTTACTCTCCTTCAGAAACTGACACTGAGGTCATTAACATGAGAGTTTGTAGCTTCGATGTACATGGACACACACACACGGACACACACACGGACAGACACACACACACACACACACACACACACACACACACACACAGGTTTTTGGTAGCTAGTCATTTTGCATTGACTTCCATTCATTGTGGACGGCCTAACAAACACCTTGTCCTTTATTTTAACCATGACCAGTTTAACCATGATACAATTTACACATCTTACCACCGAGCTTTACTTGGAGATCAGAAATGTGTTTTTTCCTCCTTAGTACCAGCCTTCAGTCCCAATGAGGTCTACTGGTCCTGAAAAGATCAGTATTTGTGCAGGTTAAGGTCTCGTAGAGGCAAGAAAAACAAGTTAACACACACATGGGTGGAATAGTAAAAATAATTTTGTCTGGATAAAAAAAAAAGAAGAATTTATTTGCATTTTTTTTTTTTTTTTTTTTTATGCTTGTGTGGAGCTTTGGGTTATTTCTATAGATCCTTCGTATTTTACATTTTTAAGAGTAAAAAAAACAAAAGGAATATTTATTAAAAAAATATGTTTTCATTCAAGTGGTGTTTACTTAAAGTGTTTGTGACATTACGCTGCTCTCATCTTGGCCAGTATGCTGCACAGATATACAAAACAGATGTGTAATAATCAGGGGCCTTAACTTAGGATTTACAAGTTGACACGTCGGGTAATTTTTCAAAGAAAATCAAAAGTGAAGCTTGAACAGAGGAGTCAACAACAGAAGTCAAAGGCCTGGCTGTCACACAGATAACCAGGAAGGTTCACGTGCACTCCTCAATCTATAAGTCAGCAAAGGTTGTTGACTCTTCTAAAAACCTGCGGTCATGATGCAATAAGCCTGTTTTACTTTTGTTCTGTGCTTATCAAAAAGCACTTTTTATACCCTGCATAGCAACCACAGCAGTGTTTACTACTCACTCTTCTTCTGTCAGCACAAGGCAAAACACAGTTATTCGTTTTGTCAGCCTGCTGTAATTGCATCTTTTGTGCTACTCTAATTAAGTTATGTTTCACTCCAGAAATGTAGACAGGGCAGATGCTAATAATGAATAGCCTCAACACAAACTGACTCTGGAGATGAAACCAACTGTCCTCTTATTCCAACGACATACACAATGTGTTGTCTGTGATATTGAGCCAGTTTTGGTATTCAAGACATAAGCTATTTTGACAAAAACACACCAACACAGCTCATCAACACAAATCCCAATTTGTTCCAGGAAAAAGAGTTTGACCTTTAGCGGTAAATTTGTGGTGAAGACGTAATTTGAAAATGAAAAAATACGGGCACTAGGTAGGAAGTCTTGATGCTTGATACTCTTGAAGCTCCTGCTTGTCTTTTGTTGGAATGTTGCATTGTGGGTATCATATGCACCAGGTTTGGACAAGAAGGAAACATAGGACTGAACATTTTATTTTGAAACTTGAGTCCATATGAGTCTGACAGCCTTAGCTATAGGGGAGCGATGATAAATCAGTGGGACTAGAAGAAAATGTAAGTCTTTGACTGTAGTAAATATTCTAGTATTTATTCTAGGCGTAAGTGCAACCTTTTAGACAGTTGATAATCGTACTATTTCCGCAATGCCCTCATATTGTTAATCTTCTTTCTTTACTGAACCGGTCACTTATGGAGTACCCCAAGGATCAAATTCTGGGCCCATTCTAGTTGGTCATTGTATGGTCCCTTTAGGCTCCATCTTCCAAAAGCCCAATGTCTCTCACTGCTTCACCAATCACACCCAAATACACCTTGCATTAAATCCTGGGGAGTGGATCTCGGCTGTGTCCATCCTAATTGACTTAAAGGTGAGAAAGGTTAAAACAAATATTTCTTCAGCTGGATGACAAGACAGAGGTGATTGTTTTTGTTAATCCCAACATCACAGAGAATTAGATTTATTTTATTTAATTGAACGCCATCTGCTCCACTCAGTCACCTTTGTTCTTTCTACATATTTCTATATTGCCTTGTATTTTATCATTTCCATTCATTTGATGAAATCAATTGCACAACTAATGACAGCAAAATTAGACTGGAAGTTTAAAAAAACATTTATTGTTATTTTCACGTTAATTGTGTAGAGGCATGTACTTCATTCACAAAATAGGAACAGTAAAATTAATCAGACAAGAAAAATATATATGTAGTCTTTTTCATACATTATCAATTTATATACACAAACGTTGTAAAATAGGATATTGTAAAGAAAAGAAATCAAAATGTAGCAATAAGCAAGTTATGATAGGCAACATCTGCACTGTGTATGATACAGATGTGAAATGTTTTTTTGAAATTCGACTGAATTTTTAAGATCCTTCCTCCATTGTCACAGGAGTTTTTATGGCTTCATTTATAAAGTTTTAGCAGACCAGGGTAAAGCTTAATTAAAACATGACACCCCTGGCTACACTTGAAAAAAACCCAGTCTGTTTTATCACCATAATCCCTGTTATGTTAAAAATGTGTTAACAGAAGTTAGGAGCCATGCGTTTTATCATCAATCAGACGGTTATCTATGTACACAGACACGTAAAAAATCTCATGGCTGCACAGAAGCATTTCTCCCAAGACGACAGTATTACAAAAAGAACACTCAATTAAGGATTACAAAACACACACAGAGACACACTTTAGTCTCTAGGCCAAATTGCCCAGAGGCACATTACAGGCGATTTGTTAAACAAAGAAGACAGGTCCAATGTTTTCTTTGAATCAGTGATCATAAATGATGAGGGGAATGAGCCAAGCTCGTTATACAAGATGGTGTTTAATTATGTTTTTACTCGTTACTAAAAGTTTACATATGAGGTTTAGAAAAAAATATCCAAAACACAACCTTGGTCTGGACCATGATCTTCAACAGTTACTTCATCTGCTGAAATCAAACCACAGCGTGTACTCAGCCACCAAGACAGCATGATCCATACAGCAACAAATATCCTCCAATCATCTGTTTATAGAGAAATACACAAGGGCTCAAAAGGTCAAACATGATTGGAAGGATAAAATGTAAACATAAAAGCTGTTTTAAACGCTCCGTCATACGGCCAAACATCCTCACTGTCCTGTCTGTGGTACATTCATCACAAATAGGACGATTACCGAGAAACACACTGTACAACACCACGAGTTCACTCTACAGGACAGAAACAGCTGTAAACTTGTACATCACCAGAGTCTGATTGGGTCGAGTTAGTGGGAGGCAACAGTCAGGGATGTGACCAGACGGATGTGAGCAGTGACACCTCAAATGTTAATCAGAAAGTTGCATATAAATGACAGAAATTCACTGGAAAAGGATGTACCTCATTCCTGTAAAATAGCTATTTGGTTGTAGATCATTTCACAGATGTTCACATGATGCAGTCATTTGAGTTTCCTGGTGCTTTAAAAATTCAGTCATTTGAGTCACATCCCAGACGTTCAACACTGACGAGACAATTCACTGTCAAGTTTTACACAAGCTCAATCCACTTAAAACAGTTCAAGGTCACAACACTGAGCTGATTCCAAATTACATAAAGAGTAGAGGAAGAGCAGACGCTGCAGTCGACACCTATTTGTTAACAAAAGATGGATTGGGTTCAATTCACTTTGGTTTTTCCGATTTAACCTGGACGAGTTTTCACAGGAACATGGTGAATCGTTTTATGAGATCATTTCATTCTGATGACATTTAAATTAGACAGAAAGTGAATTGAGCCCTGAGCCAGATGCTTGTGAAGAACAGAGAGCTCTTCATCGGAATGAGAGCAGATAACAGCTTTGCTGCCACCTGCCGGGCAGCACTGGTACTGCAAGGACATCATGACCCACACAGACGGGCAGGACAGATGCAACCCGTGTAAAATAGTTTTCCACTGCGACTGGTAAATTTGGTTTCCAGGACATAGGCCAGTGAGGACAAGATAAAGCTAGAATGTTGTAAACACTGCAGGTTCAAAGGTCAGAGCTCCTGACAGGTCGAGCCCTTATTTGGCAATGGGTGTTGGTGTCTTGGTGAAAGGTTGAAGCACTGAGTTGTAGAGAGGACAGGCGGCTGTAGACATTTTGGGCAAACAATCACTGATCATCACAATGACATAATGAACCGACCCTGAACAGGTAGTGAAGGACGCTGCACATTGCAATGTGTGAAACGCATCTCCCAGGTCATACTGTTCGTAAGTAAGCAGCAGGTTGATGCACGAGTTGGCCACAAAAGCACATAAAGATGACACTTTTAGAAAATTAAAAAAGAAAGGAAAAACTGCCACTTCAACTGTTATACACACACATTCACACACTCAGACACACAGTACGCCATAAATCACATCATCCGACATCTGGTTTACCTGGGACGCTTTTTTGGACATGATAGGGGGAAAAAAGCAGCACGTTGTTTAGATGGATAGTGATCAACTACAAAGTGCAAATGCTCTTTCTTGCGCTCTGTTATCCAAAACCCAGCTACAGTCTTCCCTGTGGTGCACTGGCTCAGTGCAATAGAGTCCTCTGTCATGTTGTCTGGGTTTTGGGGGGGGAAACATCCATCTAAAAAAAAGGGTGCGGACCATATATACGCTTGTGTTATAGAATATAAAAATGTCACATGAGTAAACTGATCCATCTTCAGAGGGATGAACAAAAAAAAAAAAACAAGAAAGAGAAATGTTCCATCCAAACACAGTGATCCAGCTTGTCCACCACTCTCCACTGCAGCTTTGTGCCTTTAAAAGAGTCCTGACGCACCAGGGAAGCTTTTGGCACAAAAAGTTTTAACATAACAGCAAAGAAAATCCCTCCAGGCTTCTTTCATCTTCTAAACAAATGCTCCAGCTGTAAGAAAAAATAAATGAAACTAAACAGCAAAAGGAAATGGCTGAATGTGTGACAGTTTGCATGTATGTTGGTGTTAGAGGGAACAACCTTGCATGTCATGTCCTGTGGATGGTAGGTGTAAGATTTTCTTACGACACGTCATGCGGAAAAAAAAGGCCAATGCGTTACTGTTCTGTGATGGGCAAAATGAATGCATTTCCACGGTTACGCTGAGCGGGTCTGTGGGGATGAGGTTGCAGTGGGAGACTGTTGCCATGGTGACGAACTAAACTGCTGCGTTGCTTAAGGCATCGTTTTCAGATGATTGAGGAGATTCTCCTGTGGGAGACGAATGAAGCAGAAACAAAACAAACGTTAGTAGGTGAATCACACTAGAAATGTACATAACTGTGCAGGGCAACACTACCATGTAAAAAAAATGTCGAGAAATAACCGAACCTGCAGACTAACTCCAGTGATTCAACGTTACCTGGTTAGGACTCATTCTCCATGGAGACTGTAATGGTTTCACTGTCATCTGTGGAGGCAGACAGAAGAAGCGATGAGCTGACGGGAGCTTTTCACGTGAATTCTGTCTGTGACATATTCCCGTCCCTGGCGAGGCTCACCTGATTTGAGGGTGTTGTTAGCCAGGTGGTCCGCGATGTTGTTGGCATGCTGGTCGTTGCTCAGGAGGCGATTCTGCGAGTCGTTGACCGGGCTCACAGGGACGTCCACAGCACTGGAAACATGGCGACAAATCACTGATCATTTATAAAGTCTGGCGAATCAAAGAGTTGTTGACCTGCATCCAGCCTTTGATGAGAAATGTGGCGGTTGTTCCAAAGTCAAGGTTGAAAACTAAAAGGTAAACATGCTTTTGCAATCAGGGCCCCTCGGCTTTGGAACGGCCTGAGGATTTAAGGCTCGCAGAGTCCATCACTTTTATTTTACCTGTTCATAAATTTTTATCATCATATTACTGCTTTTATGTGTTCAAGTTTTCACTTGTCATAGCTCTATATATATTCATTTAATTTGCACACTACTATGTTTACGACAACCTAAACATGGTTGTGTGGCCTCCTTGTCCAATCCTACGAAACACTTAGTAAACTGTGATGTTAAAAAGTACCATATAAATAAAGTGTGTATTCACAAACCCTTCCCAAACATAAATCCTGAGAAGAACTTCATGTCAAGCAATATATGTTTTAACCCTTGTCCCAGCAGGACTGCTCACCTTTTATTGGCCTCTGGGTTCAGGGTCACTGTGGCCTGTTCCACATCAGCACTGACCAGCCGTGTAGGGAACGTCAGACCGTCTCCCTGGCTGCAGTAATCAAGGAGGAAACTCAAGATTAGGTGCAGTTGACCTGCAGGGCAACTATCTGTATCGGGTTAGACTTGCAACAAAGGTAATCTGATATGTAAAAGGAAGAGATACACTGTTTTTTAACTGTGTCATGCAGCTGTAAAAGAGGCTTTTTTTTCCATTAGTCCTGTGAGAGGAAGAGTAAACATTAAGTCCTGCTAACAGCATGTTCATTTCTAAAGTTCTTTTCTTTACCTGGTGAAGATGGGAAGCGGCCAGTATTTCTTCTGGTCTCCAAAGACCTGAGCGACGTTCTTACGGAAACCCAGGGAGAAGCCGTTCTTGTCAGAGCCTGTCCTAAAGACTGGGGCTCTGAAGGCCTCTGGAGACAAGAATGGAGAGAAGATAACACCACAATAACCAAAAAGAGGAACAACCTTCTAACTTAACATGTCAATCTTCAGTGTCTTGACTTTCCAAGTCTTTCCTCCCTTAATTTGCTGAGAATGCAGGATTGATTTAAGTTTATTTTAATGACTTTTAAAAGTCAGAACAGTCCAGACCCAGGTTATATCAAAAGTTGTTTTGGTCTTTGTTGTTTTATCCTAATATATTCTGAAAGCACTCTGTAACATTGTTTATGTAGGTGCTTTAGAAATAAAACTGATTCAATTTATAATATTAACCTAATGACAAAGTAGAGTTTCAGAAAATGTGTTGATGTTAGATGCAGTTAAATGTTTTCTCATGTTAAATAGCAGAGAAATGTCAAGTGTGTGGTGTGTGTGTGTGTCTGTGTGTGTTACCTATAGTGGACCTGTTCTTGCCCACGAGCCACAGGTGGTAGCTGAAGAGGGACAGAATACTGATGCAGAACATGGCTGCCACAAAAAAAAGAAACAAGACGTGGAATTTGGCGTGAGTGTCTGGCAGCTCATTCTGGGGAAGAGACAGAAGAAGAGGAGGGTCATCAATTACAAATTCCAACCGAGGATGTTAAAGAAATCTATGTAAAAAAAAAAAAAAGGGAAGATGAATAAGACGAGTGTCACATGAACCATGTCACTACATGCACATCATTACAATACCCAAGTAAACGATTGGGAGGAACTGAAACGCTTTGGAGGATGACGGTGTTACCTTTGGGCAGTTCTCTGCCGATTTCCTCCGGCAAAGCTTTAGTACAAACAGAAACGAGACTGGTTAGCAACACCAGGAGAGAAAAGGCAGGAGAGGAGACACTTAGGAGGAAAACACAAGTCAAAGCCCAGTATGGTGACGGGGGGGAAGAAAGCAAGGGGGTGAATGTACAAAGTGTGACTAGAGTAATGGAAACAAAAGGGATGAAAGAGGTAAAGATGAAGGGAAAGCGAAGTGGAACAGCTACAAAAGTGAAAAGGGGAAGGAAAGAACAGGAGGGCGTCTTTTGCAGGCTGCCTGGGTGGTGTGACCGTTGGTTCTGAACGAGGAGAGGCAGACAGAGAAGACAAGAGATCGGAGGACAATGACCCAGTGTCAGAGAGCTGGGGACAACAGAGAGGGGTCAGAGAGTGAAGAGGGGCAAGAGAGGACAGACAAGACAGAGGAGCAGCACAGCTCAGCGCAGGAGAGGTCAGCACCATGCACAACCAACTGAGGAGGATGCTGGACCTGGAGTTCACACGCAGCCACATCTGCATCCTCTCCAACCTCACGAGAGGTGCTCCGATACCAGAATCGGAAAAGCGTCAGATACCGGTGAAAAAGGCGGAGTCCGCCATCGACGAGTATGAGCATCCATGTACCAATCCAAAACCATGTCTTTAAAGTGTATTCGTTTCCTGTTGTATGCAGCAGGGTTGGTAGCATACAACTGTTAAAATATGTCATACAAGCTGGTATTTCTTTAAATACACTGGCATCGGATCAGTACTTGGTATCGGCCAATACACAAAGTCCAGGTATGAGTATTAGGAAGAAAAAATTTAATCGGAACTTCTCTCGACTTACTTCAGACACACATTCACAAATCCTCTTCTTTGCGTCTGTGTACAGTAACTCACCGTCCAGAACTTGATGAAATACTGGAGCACGGTGGCTGCAATGAACAAACAGTACACCAGCGAGTAGGCCAGGAAGAGGATGAAGAACTTGTAGTTGGAGGCCCCCACGCAGTTGTTCACCCTGCAGACAGACAAACACCGAAAGTCAGACGCCACCCTCTCCAGGAAGAAACCGCATCTGAACTTTATATAAAAGGTGCCGCAGGCAATGTTGCAGTGTTGTTTTGATGGTTAATATTTAATTAGCCTCTAAGATTAGAAACAATCCAGAGCATAGGCACAATTTTTTAGCAGCTCATTTTGGCTAATCATTATTCTAATAAAGTGTTAAAACCAATGAAATTGAAGAATTTGCAACACTATCGTCAGACCTTTAATGAATAAGTAAAAATAATTGGGGTAAGAGGAAGTTCTGGGCTCTTATATGATGAGGAACTCAGGTTCATCTCTACATTATACCTGCATAACACAACTGAAAAACATGAACACATACCAGGGACAATGGTGGTCCATTTTAAGCACGCACCTGCCGGACAGAATAAAAGAGGAGACATTGAAGTGCAAGAGGAAGAGCAGAATATTTCGGTTGAATCAACCGTTTGTGTTCAGTTAACCTGGTTTTCTTACATGTCACATGCGGAGCAGTGATGACATCGGTCTGGCTTGATCACTTGACAGCGGTCACAGTATCGGATTGCTGTTCATGTCAACAACAACAACAACACGTGATCAATACAGGACATATAAGCTCCGATAAACAGAAAAAAACAAATCCATTCTCGTTCACGGTCGCACACACAGACGTACCTCCGGCTCCTGTGCGGGTGTACAGAGGCAGACTGGTGGCGGCTCTCCAGAGGATCTCCTGCTGGGTCTCTGGCCTTTCCTCCTTCTCGTAGCGCTCCTTCTCAGCCTTGGGCAGACAGAACTGGAGAGACAGGAGCAGCACATTCAATTCTCTTTAGAAAGATACATTCATCATGTTGACTTCATGGCAACAGTGGGGGGTGTTGTAGACATAAGCTGCTTTCAGGCCCTCAACGGAAATCTGCACACTTTCCTGAAAATCTTCCATAAGGGCTGTATGTGATATCGGGTCAGTGGCTATGTACTTCTCATGCCAGCTCTGTGGTAACATGTCTGGAAAATTGACAGCGAGCAGGTGGGCATATTGACGTGACAGAAACGAAACTGGAAGAAGATACACATGTACACTTTGAAGATGTCGACTTGGAAAGACAACAAGATTTGGAAGCTTTGTCGTCCTCCTCCACACCCATGCGTTCCAAAAATTCCGGCTCCTGTTTTGAACATGCCTGACTGTCACAATCTCTTCCTGTGTTCTTTATATGTGAAAGACAAACTCTGGAAAATGCCCAGACCCAATTTGGCTGAAAAACAGTTCTACAGACACGGTGGGCTCCAAATGGCCAATTGGATTATTGTATCCTACCTCTTTGGAAGGGTTGGCAGGCTTGGTGAAGATGGTCTTCCAGTACGACCACACAAACATGATGAAAAAGAGGTGGAAGAAGATCAGGTAGACGACTGGAAGGAAAGACGGAGCATCAGGATCGAGAACATACAGTGTAATGTGTGCACTGACATTAAATAAATGCATTTCTCCAGAGTCTGGACCAAACAGATGATCCCAATATGTAGTAAACAGACTCAGTTCACAAATTCAGTTTTTTCTCAGGACACTTACTCTGCTCTCCTATGCTTGGGATGGTGACTGAAAGAGATAAAACAGAATGAAAATGAACATTAGACATTAAAATAGATCAGACATGGCTTCACAAGGGGAACAGGCATTTGTTTTTAATCATCCATATCTCGTGTTAAGCAAAGTAGGAGAACTATTTCTGACCAGTGTTTCCCAACCAAGGGGTCGGGATCACTAGCGCGGACCGAGGATAAATTGGAGGGGTCCCAACATGATTAAAGAGGGTTAGGGTTAGTTTGTTACGGAAAGAATTCTGTTTCATAAGAATGTGCTGATATTTTATAACTTCACTTGAATTGAAAAGCGCTCTCTCACCACCAGTGACGCCATCTTTCTTTTAATGTTTTGTCAAAACAATTCAAAGAGATTTGATGTTTAGACGATGTTGGTGGAGGGCGACAAAAGCGCGGGTCCGAAAGCCATTCCTGGATCGACATTCTCTATAACCTTGGGAAAAGTTGCTTTTTTTTTTGTTGTGTCATCAAATGTGCTGTCGATAGCAATTTACGTATGTCTCTCTCTCTTTCTCTCTCGCTCCCAGAGATGTTAATGCGGATGTGACTGCGGTCGCTGTTCCAGTTGAAAGACCTTCGTGACTGAAACTCCTGACGCCCGAGTTCAACAACAACGCCTCTTTTCAAAATCACTTGGACCTTTTCCTCTTTTTTATCTAGATACAAATTCAGAATAAACAGGGCTCACTGTGTATTTGCACATCGTAGAGCGGGATTGGGTGTTGACTGGGTGTTTGCACTAGGGCTAGGCGATATGGGATAAGTATAGTCTTATCGATAGTTATCTTGACAAATGTCCCATTATTTATTTGACTTCAAAAGTGTGATTTTTGCTCCTGAGTGAAGGTTTTGGTTTTAAACTCTTCTTTAATGGGCAGCGAATGACAAACACTCCGATCTGAGGTTATCAGTCAAATATGTCATATCTCCGTACTGTGCACAAAGCGCAGTAATTATATCGATCTATATGGGACCTTTGTTATTTGCCATTGATGACAAGTATATTGCGATAATGATTGATGTTGTTTTATAGTCCAGTCCTAAAAATGTTACCATTTGTATTCTTTTAAGACTATTTTTTTGTTTGTTTCGATGCTATTTTTACTTATGCAGTTGAATTGTGAAGCACTTTGTTTAGAGTGCTATATAAATGAAGATATTATTATTGAATTTTTCAAATAGAATTGGTCATTTTAAGCTCCTTCCTGTTGCCTTGTAGAAACTGGCTATGGGGACGACAGATGGAAATTAGCCTCAATAACTAACTGTGGCTCATTAACAGCATTTTGTCTGTTGATTAATGGAAATAAAATGCTAAATTTATAATTAAACATCTGTATTCAATGTGTATCTCCAGCCATTTACTCACTGGTCACCTGTAATGTGTCACCAGCGTGTTTATCTAATGAATTGATCCTCGATTTAAAACGAAATAACACTAATAATGAGGGTCTCTCTGAGGTTTAGCAGCTGGAAACCAGAACTACCGAACCGAGCCTGGCTCCAGCCCGTTACCTGACGGGCTGCCGTGCGGAACTCTAGCTGGAGGAAAAGTGTTGATGTGTCCGTGGCAGCTCGACACAATAAAACCCACAGAGACGAGCCCGGCAGCGGATACAAACAGCTACAGTTCCCTCGGTCTCACACGGAACTCTCCATGAAACTGTTCACCGGCCGCTCGCTGACAAACCGCTGGATCTGGGTGTTTTTTTGGACGGAGCCATTGTTGAGCTGCAGTCCGTTTACTTCCTGCTGGACCGCGGCGGCTGCTCGGTAGTGCAGGGGGAGGACGAGTCACAATGAAAACAGCGGCGGTGGGACCGGCGGCTTCAAGACGAAGGGCCGGGGAGGCTACTCACATATACACAGCTCCACCACGTAGGCATAGTACGACCAGCAGACCACCAGGGCGATGAAAATCACCGGGATCCACGCTAAGCCCCGCTGACAGCATCTCAGTACGTGTGTGGGCGCCATCTTTCTCCCTCTGCCGGGGCAAGGGAGTGTCGCGCTGTGACGTCACGTCAGCGCTCTCAGGGAGGGGGTGGGCGAGGAGAGCGATCAAATTCATTTCAGATATCGAGATTATTGATATTATTGATAATGACTTACTACGCAAGCGTATTGCATTCACTTGAGAAATTATTATAATTATATCAGAAAAACAGGGATTTTTTTAAATAGTTTTATTCTTTTTGAAATTTCCGAGATAATTATCTCTCAGAATCTCTCCAGTCATCTCAGTCCTTGTGCGTACCGTATGCAATTGCTGCTGGAGTGGTGCCGGCTGTCGGTGACTGTATCTTTTGATTCATAAGAAATGTATTTGTTTTCATTTTTAATTTAAAACTTGACCAAAACAGGAGCAACACACTCAACCACACCAGTAAATGTACTTTCTAATCGAGGTTAAATGAGTTTCTTACATATTCGTCCTGTTCAAAAACGTTTTCAGTGTTTTCAATCACATTTCTTCTTATCTCAGATAAATGTTGCAGTGACTACATTGTGATCTAATGGGAGGTTCAATGAAACAACATATGTAACTGAAGTGGACTGTTGTTGCAGGAGTGACCCCAGAGATGGAGATTCTAATGCAGAGGAGGATCTATCCATTCCTCCTGATGGTGGTCTCGCTCCTCG
The DNA here is from genome assembly GCF_949316205.1 of Platichthys flesus. NCBI lineage: Eukaryota > Metazoa > Chordata > Actinopteri > Pleuronectiformes > Pleuronectidae > Platichthys > Platichthys flesus. Next base: position 11,209,068 of record NC_084965.1, read on the forward strand.
GCATCCTGTCCTTCCAGATCTGACAGTTTAAACGCCTTTACGAACACATCAAGAACGACAAGTAAGGACTATTTTATTGTTCGACAGTTGCAACGTCAATTGTAGAGCAACTTTCCAGTTTTAGTCTTGTAAGTTGAAAATATCGGGTGCAAACTTTATTAAATCAAACTGACAATTTATCTTTTTGTTGGTGCATTAGTAAGAATGTGGTTGTTGTTTTACAGGCAGGGGGGGGGGGGTTGTGACAGTTCAAAGATGAGTTTTAGACTAGGGCCACAAATAATTTGTTTATAACGAGTCAACAAAACACTGATTGAAGTCATCTGAATAAATACAAAGATTGTTTTTCCATAATTCCCTCTGACAAGCAGGCTGTATTTTCTCCTGCATACAATATGTTTGTTTTTTATAAGATTAATAATCAAATTACCATTACATTTTGGCATGGGTGCAGACAAAGGGTTGGATCCAGGAATTTCAGATCATTTTCCTCTTATTTCACAGGAAATCATTCATGGGGCTGAGAAACAATCTGGCATAAATAAGAGACTGATCTGTCTGGATCCAGCAGATGTATCAAAGATTTGTTTGTGTAGATACATAGATCTCCCATGCGATCAATACATGACCCGGGGTGGTGTTATTGTGTCATCCTTTGGTGTGAGTGGAGAATTCAGCACAATTCCAAATTCCTGTGCCAAAATGAAGGCAATCTCCTCGTCTTGAAGTTCTCTGGTGGTGGTTTTGAACCCTGCTCCCTCAGTGGGGAATGTGGTGGAGATGAGTCTGCGGCCTATGCAGGTGAGCCATCCGCCTGGTTTCAAAATAACGCAGAGGGATTTCCAGAAGATCAGGGAGCAGGGGGAGCTCTGGTGGTACTGGCACATGTGCGTGAAGTCTTCCAGGCGCCTGGGATCAAGGGTGAACTTGAAGATCTCCTTCCAGACTCCATCCGCATCTCTGATCTCCTCTCCTTGCCATTCCAGAAAGTGCAGATCCCCTTGCTTTCTGATGCGGTACACCCTGTGGCCCTCCGCCTGGGGCCCGCTGGTCTCCAGAGAAATCGGCACAGAGAAGCCTGCTGCCCCGAAACCGACGTCGCACAACCATCGGCGGCCCTGGAGGGTCACCAGGAGGACGAGATGGTCAAACGGTGGCCCGTAGTACCCGCTGATCAGGCCCTTCACCTGGGCGGAGAGCATGGTCACCTGGAAGCCCAGTGAGGTCAGCAGCCAGGAGAAGAGGCCGTTGTTCTCGTAGCAGACGCCGCCTCGGCGCCGGGTCACGATCTTCTCGTAGATCAGCGGGAGATCGAGCTCGATTCGCCCGCCGCTGTGCACCGTCAGGTCGTCGAACGGCACCGACAGCAATTGACGAGTGTGGAGCGACCGCAGCGCGTCCAGGTCGGGCTCAGCCGGGACCGTGGACCCGATTCGGGGATGGTTTTGATGACTTCGGCCTGGAAGAACAGAATCTGCATCCTCAACACTTAACCTTTTCAAGTGAATGCAATACGCTTTGTAGTTCTAAACATATTTAGGCTGTCTGTCCCCCCCCCCCCCTTTTGTATGTCCTAAAACGTGTTATGAAAACGTGTTATGTCAGCATTCCTCAAGCTGGGCGGTGCTTTAGGAAAGAGTGAAACTATATGAGATCAGCAGCAATGCACCAGGAAAACCATTAAGAAACCTAGCGGAAACTCTGTGTGCACGAGGCTTGAATCGTCTTGAAGTTGTTGTTCAGTGAAAGCCGAGCAGGAACACGCAGGAACTCCGTGGACATGGATGTGCAGAAATATTTGAACCGGATCGGGTCCACGGTCCCGGCTGAGCCCGACCTGGACGCGCTGCGGTCGGTCCACACTCTTCACTTGTTGTCGGTGCCGTTCGAGGACCTGACGGTGCACAGCGGCGGGCGAGTCGAGCTCGATCTCCCGCTGATCTACGAGAAGATCGTGACCCGGCACCGAGGCGGTTTCTGTTACGAGAACAACGGCCTCTTCTATTGGCTGCTGTCCTCACTGGGCTTCCAGGTGACCATGCTCTCCGCCCAGGTGAAGGGCCTGATCACCGGGTACTACGGGCCACCGTTTGACCATCTCGTCCTCCTGGTGACCCTCCAGGGCCGCCGATGGTTGTGCGACGTCGGTTTCGGGGCAGCAGGCTTCTCTGTGCCGATTTCTCTGGAGACCAGCGGGCCCCAGGCGGAGGGCCACAGGGTGTACCGCATCAGAAAGCAAGGGGATCTGCACTTTCTGGAATGGCAAGGAGAGGAGAACAGAGGTGCGGATGGAGTCTGGAAGGAGATCTACAAGTTCACCCTTGATCCCAGGCGCCTGGAGGACTTCACGGACATGTGCCAGTACCACCAGAGCTCCCCCTGCTCCATCTTCTTCTGCAAATCAATCTGCACCATTTTGAAACCAGGTGGACGGCTCACCTGCATGGGCCACAGACTCATCTCAACCACATTCCCCACTGAGGGAAAAGGGTTCGAAACCACCACCAGAGAACTTCAAGATGAGGAGATAGCCTTCATTTTGGCACAGGAATTTGGAATTGTGCTGAATTCTCCACTCACACCAAAGGATGACACAATAACACCACCCCGGGTCATGTATTGATCGCATGGGAGATCTATGTATCTTCACAAACAAATCTTTGATACATCTGCTGGATCCAGACAGATCAGTCTCTTAGTTATGCCAGATTGTTTCTCATCAAGCCCCATGAATGATTTCCTGGGAAATAAGAGGAAAATGATCTGAAATTCCTGGATCCAACCCTTTGTCTGCACCCGTTTCAAAATTTAATTGGAATTTGATTCTTAATCTTGTTTAAAAACGAACAAACAAATGTACAGATGTGAAAACAACCTACTTGTCAGAGGGAATTATGAAAAATAAATCTGTTTACTTATTGCGAGGACTTCAATCAGTGTTTTGTTGACTCCTCATACATAGATGATTCGTCGCTTTAGTCTTAAATTCACCTTTGTACTGTCACCCTCCCCCCTGTTAAACAACAACCACATCGTCTTGACAACAAATGCCCCAACAAAAAGATAAATTGTCAGAGTCAGACATGTTCACAGCAGGAAGAGGAATTCTTGGAACTCATCGGCATGGAGTAGGAAGACAAAAGATTCCAAATTGTGTTGTCTTTCCAAGTCGACATCTTTACAGTGTACACGTGTATCTTCTTCCAGTTTCGTTCTCTCAGGTCATCATTATTCCCTCTGTTTGTAGGTAAAAAAACATACAAACAAACAAACTTACCAACCATACCATCAATAAATATGACAATTTGGTAAGAATTTATAATGCTGTTTTGGAATAAAAATTGGGTTTAAACAAGAAACAAAACAAATTGTTAAATATGCGGTGACGAGTGTTGAGCTGAATCAGGGATTGTGTGTGGATGTTGGGCATTTACTTGGTCCCTCTGTGTAAAATGTGATCCTTGATGTTTATTTTCTATCCCGTATCAAAAGTCTTTTGAACATATTTGTATAAAAATGAACATGTTATAATAGCTTTAATGTTATTCATCATGATTTGATTTGAACAAATTTCAAGACTTCAAAAATTGAACTTATTCCGATCAATAAAGTTCTGACATAAAGGGCTCATAGGAAATTATATGTCAGAGCTTTTATTAGTGAGAATCATCGATTAAACTGAACACACCTCTGTGTGTGTGTGTTTGTGTGTGTGTGCACAAGCCTAATATTTGTCTTGGAATGGTTTAATCACCGCCCAGAGGTCAGATCTCCTCCAGCTGGGCGGTACCTTACGAAAGAATGAAACTATAAGAGAACAGCAGCAATGCACCAGGAAAACCATAAAGAAACATATTGGGGAAACTCTGTGTGCACGAGGTTTGAATCGTCTTGAAGTTGTTGTTCAGTGAAAGCAGAGCAGGAACACGCAGGAACTCCGTGGACATGTGCAGAAATATTTGAACCGGATCGGGTCCACGGTCCCGGCTGAGCCCGACCTGGATGCGCTGCGGTCGGTCCACACTCGTCACTTGTTGTCGGTGCCGTTCGAGGACCTGACGGTGCACAGCGGCGGGCGAATCGAGCTCGATCTCCCGCTGATCTACGACAAGATCGTGACCCGGCACCGAGGCGGCGTCTGCTACGAGAACAACGACCTCTTCTCCTGGCTGCTGCTACGGGCCACCGTTTGACCATCTCGTCTTCCTGGTGACCCTCCAGGGCCGCCGATGGTTGTGCGACGTCGGTTTCGGGGCAGCAGGCTTCTCTGTGCCGATTTCTCTGGAGACCAGCGGGCCCCAGGCGTAGGGCTACGGAGTGTGCCGCATCAGAAAGCAAGGGGATCTGCACTTTCTGGAATGGCAAGGAGAGGAGAACAGAGGTGCGGATGGAGTCTGGAAGGAGATCTACAAGTTCACCCTTGATCCCAGGCGCCTGGAAGACTTCACGGACACGTGCCAGTACCACCAGAGCTCCCCCTGCTCCCTCATCTTCTGCAAATCCCTCTGCGTTATTTTGAAACCAGGCGGATGGCTCACCTGCATGGGACGCAGACTCATCACCTCCACATTATCCACTGAAGGAGCAGTGTTCAAAACCACCACCAGAGAACTTCAAGATGAGGAGATTGCCGTCATTTTGGCACAGGAATTTGGAATTGTGCTGAATTCTCCACTCACACCAAAGGATGACACAATGACACCACCCTCAGTCATGTATTGATCATATGGAAGATCTATGTATCTTCACAAACAAACCTTAGATACATCTAGGGCCGCAAAGTTCCGGGAATATTCAAAGTTAGAAACTTGCCATGGGAATTAACGGGAATATTGGGAATATACGGGAATTACTTAATAAGATGAGAAAAAAGCCTGAAAAAAACACTTAAGCAATGCCAGAGAGATAAATAGTTTGCCAATTGGAATCTTTTTTAAAGATATTTTACAGTTGATGGATAAATGAGTAGAAATAAGCTAGATGAACAATCCTCAATCAGCATGCAAATATATTTTCCCCAGTAATATCATCGAAACTGACCTGACTAGTCCTGCACACTACAGCAGGCCTCATAGCCTCCTGTACTGTGCAGGATGCTGGGAATTATCTGCGCATGTGATGGAGAAATGCACAGTGCAGGGTTGAAAATTCAACATGCAACATGTGCTGCATTCCATACATTTTTAAAATAGAGTTTTGAATAATGTTTTTATAGCTCAGCGTTTAATTTATGTATTTTTTTTTTTTTTCAAAATTTCCCAAATTCCCGAACTTAATATTCTCATGGAAAGTTTTCCGTAAAGTTTCTGCCAATTTTTGATTAGTAATCTTGTTTAAAAACTACCTAACAAATGTACACAGGTGAAAATACAACCTGCTTGTCAGAGGGAATTATGGAAAAACAATCTTTGTATTTATTGAGATGACTTCAATCAGTGTTTTGTTGACTCGTTATAAATAAATTATTTGTGGCTCTAGTCTAAAACTCACTTTTGTACTGTCACAACCTCCCCCCCCTGCCTGTTAAACAACAACCACATCGTCACAGATGCACCAACAAAAAGACAAATTGTCAGTTTGATTTAATAAATTATACATACACTTTAAGATGTACAATGGTCATTGCATTAATCCATCTGTCTTTTTGTTTTGGTAAGACAAAGTCTGCTTTTCAAAGTATTTACACATGTACAATTATCAGGCAGCACTTTACAAAGCAAGGCATGAACAACAACAGAGATGTCGGGATTCAAAATCCAACCCTGTTACCCTCGCCCTCCTGCCTTCTCCGTCAATCAGAGGGGGGAGGGGGTTACTCAGCTGTCCCATGATTATAGCACAATCTCCTCCCGTCCCGCCTTTTGATGGGGGCGCGAAAGGGAATTCAAAAAATTGAACGACATCCATCAAATCCACCAACATCCACAGGAGATTCCAAAGGATTATGGTCGTAGAAAAATCAAAAGGGGTGGGGTGGAAGGTGTACACAACTTAACCAGTGCAAAAAAAAAAATAAAAAAAATGAAAAAAAAGTGGTGACGAGTGACACAAGAAGTTACTCCACGACAGGGTTTGGGGGGGGGCTAGAGCTCGCTCTTCCGGCTTTGCGCTCGTAGTTGACGAGCCTCTGGCCGACCAGGTACCTGTAAAGGCAAATGATCACATAAATACAAGGATTGTTACTGTTACTTTTCAACTTACAAAACTAAAACTGGAAAGTTGCTCTACAATTAACATCCTCAACGTTGCAACTGTCAAAAACAAAATAGTCCTTACTTGTCGTTCTTGATGTGTTCGTAAAGGCGTTTAAACTGTCGGATCTGGAAGGACAGGATGCCGATGAGCGAGACCACCATCAGGAGGAATGGATAGATCCTCCTCTGCATTAGGATCTCCATCTCTGGGGTCACTCCTGCAACAACAATCCAGTTATATATTGTTTCATTGAACCTCCCATTAGATCACAATGTAGTCACTGAAAAAGTTTGTGAACAGCAGGCATCTGTAAGAAACTCATATTTTACTTGGATTACATTTACTGGTATGGTTGAGTGTGCTGCTCCTGTTTTGGTCTATTTCATAAGGTGTAATTACCAAACCAACAGGGAAATGAAAGATTCAAACAAATACATTTCTTATGAATCCAAATAAACACTCACCGACAGCCGGAACCACTCCAGCAGCAATTACATATGGTACGCACAAGGACAGCAGCAGGACTGAGATGACCGGAGCAGCCAGTTTACGGATTATGAATTGGAGATCAATGTTGCGAATTCCGTTTGCGTAAACCTGAGGGAGAAAGTTTGGGTTTGTTGTAGAACGAATTACAAGTGAATTGACTTCAGAAAACAGAGTGAGCTACAAAACAGAACTAATGAACATGGTTAGGATGTACTGTCGAGCTGAAGGATACAAGACCCGAGTGAAGTACCATCAAACATGTTCTCAAGGACAGACCAACCACTTATCTACTCTGCTGCTCTTGCTATGAGCTATAAATAACTTTAATGTTGGTATACAACCACTGCAGTGTCATGATTATATTCAACAATTAGTTTCTTATCTAGATCTTAGCAAATCTTAAAGGCAAATTTATATTTGTTGATTACAAGAAATCTGACAGTTAACACAAAATTTGGATGTAAAACCCACCTGCTCAATAACAGTTTTCAACCACCACTGAGGGCCCATAAGAGTGATGGCAGCGATGATTTTGGCATGAAGCACTCCGAGAGCCCAGTCCTGAAGAGAACAACGGTCAATGAAGCAATATTGAATTAAGCCTGGTTATTAAAGACACAATAGAATTTCAGTAAAGCAAGTCTATGATTCAGAGGAGAAAATGAGAGATGGAAAAAGACTGACGTGCTCATCAACACAGAGACATAATCATACCTGCCAGGGGTAGAAAAGAGGTGTTTGGTCCAGGGGAACCCTGAGAGGAGCCACAATAACCAGTTCGAACAGCAGTCCCAGTAGCAGCGGGATGACTCCAGCAACCAGCAGAGCAACAACCAGGGTCTTTAGAATCTGCAAAACCAAAGAGAGGATGTAAAATCAACACAGATATTAATGAAGCTTCAACAGATTTTGGGATTAAATATGGCTGTTAAAGTGTCATCCTTCTGGGGGCAAAACTACTGCAGCACTGGCCGAGTTAAAGACCTGAGTGGAAGCTCCAGAGTTAGGAAATTACCAATGGACAGATGCTGGCAAAGTTTACATGTTGACTAATAAGCTTAATTAGAAACCAACCACTTCACCAAAAAATGCGGCTCAAGATAATCTAATGTCCATACGGAGCGAAACCAATTACAGCACAAATCCTCTGCCCAGTCTTGGTGTTTGCCAACAACGGAGGCTGATCACTGACACTTGCCATTAGTGTCCACTCCTGGACTTTGCGGAAGATGACCGTGCGTCCCTGGGGCATCCAGGCCAACAGCACACTGACTCCGCGGATAGACAGCCAGCAAACGTACAGGCCGCATGCCGCCGTGTACAGCTCGTGGATTTTGGAGCTTCCTGTCCAGAAGGACATCAGCCAGCGCCCGGTGAAGACTGAAACACACGGGACAAATTCTCAATTCTAAATAAAGAGAACTATTTCAACTTAAAATAGAGCTGCTTAAACTGCATAGACATAAATCCTGTTACACAGCCTGATCAATGCGGGACTGCCTTGCAGCTCTGTATTAAAAAAGGTATGAACACAGAGTTGGGGGGTGGGGGGTGGTATTGTTCTTCTGCTTTTAACCCAGAAGTGGAGGTAGTCACAGAGCTAGATCGAAAACTGTGCAAAAGGCGGACTGAGCATGACATGACAGAGCCCCCCCCCCCGGACTCTGTTGTGGTCCACGTCACAGCTCTATTTCTGGAATAACAGTGTGCTATTTACAGCAGGAGCTTTGTATAAAAGTGGCTATTGACAACCCCAACAATAATTGCAGTGGTGTTGGTCCACAGAGTGAAACACATCTCACCTGGTAGAGTCAGACACACCAGACTCGCCACCAGCAGAGTGATGCACATGAACGCTATCAGCAACACAATCTGCAGAAAAAGAGGAAAGACATTGTAAGAGAATACGGAGCAGTAATCAAACTTTGAATCATATCTGATTATCACTACCAATTCCCTGCCAACACTGTAGAAATATAAGCTTTCTAACCTAGAGCTGGAATACTTTGGACAAATGCAACATGGAGATCAAAGCCTTGAACTTCAGAGGGAGCCGTAGAATAACAAGAGTTCAGTTGTACGTACGAGGGCGTTGGCACATTTCTAAATTTTGTGTGGTAAACCACAAAAACCAAACAGCTCTATTTGGTCTTTCTTAAAACCATAACCAGTCTATGGAAGAAAACCCTACTCTTTCTGTTTCATTCTCAGTTGTGACTGATAATATAAGGCACTAAATGAATGTTAGATTTGTCCAGTAACAGTTAAAAAAAGACTAAGTCTAACACTCCGAATCCATCTGCCTGCCAGCATACCCTGGAGAACTACAGTAACTATAAATTAAGAGGGTGTTGCCCATTCCCAGCAGCCAAAGTAAAACATGCAACTGAATCTCCCTTTTATAGCTTTTTCAATGTCACACAAAGAAATTACTTGGTGAAGTACTTTGGGACCATGTGGTTTTGCAGCCTAGAGAAACCAAATGTACAAATGTTGGCTGCATGCCTCTGAGACATTGAATTAATTACATTGATTGTAGTGGCCAGCCACAGCCCTCTTTGTCCCACCACAGATTCATTATGACCTGAAAATATTCTTACACCACTCAGTGTTTCCTACATAGATTTATTGGTGGCTGACGGCCATGATATCAACACTGACCGGCATATATTGATTTTCTTTTTCAGTTTCAGACGTGTATGATCTCAGTGCATTGATTCGCTCTGGCTCTACTTGTCCCACTCTCTCTCTAATCAAAACAGAGACAACACACCCGTCTGTTAAAGTCATAGTGGCCATCAGGGGCCCCTGGAGAGATCACAATATCAACCCTCACCTGACTCAGGTTGGGTTGTTCTGCATTCGACACAAAGTGAAGCAATGGAGCTGTAGATATATTTTATAGTCTAATCATGAGGGAAAGACTGTAAAAACTAAACAATGCTTTCTATTTGTGCATATCAAACAAGTCCCCAGAGCCTGGTCCAGAAACTGCAGCGGTAAATGATCGATGTCTCACCCTGAAATGGAAGCGAAGGGGTCGGTGATAGGGCTGGAAACCTACTGGTCCCCCTTGTTGCAGGATGGCCTGATGGGCCGCATGTAGGCCCTCGCCAACAGCCGGGGCAGGGTTGTTATTGTTGTTATGGTGACCGGGGGGAGGATTATTATTGTTGTTGTTGTTGACAGGCTGGTTGGCATCATTGTCGTCCTGCTCCCCGAGGAGGTAGGAGTGAAGGTCTCTGCAAAGGCACAGAGTCAGTTACAGATAGCCAACATGAAGAATATTGAGATACGTTAAGGTGTATTTATAGTTGACTTACAATAAATATCCAGCACTGACTGTCCAGGCTCTGACCAGGCCTTTGAGCCACTGCCGAGTGTGTCCCTGCTCCAGTAGCGCGGGCAGCACAACCTGAAGTAATAATAGCTCCAGTGACAGCTCGCTGACCGGGGCGTCGCTGCGGGGAAACAGGTGGACAAGGTCAGACAAACACATTTGAACAGTGTGTGGACCAAGGCATGACCCATATGGTGGCACAGAACACTTGAGATCAAAAATCAGCCAGCTTAGAAAACAGTTTTGATAAGTTATATACAGCAGATGCTCAGATAGATAAATAACTACAAAAGTAGTTTATGATCAGAAAGACAAAGCAGTAGCTTTGAAACAGATTATTACCAAGTGACCCTTTACTTTTGGTTACCTGTAGAGCATGACATTGTATGGCAGGAAGGTGGGCAGGAGTAGCTTAATCAGCCTGATGGGCATCCACAGCATGAGCAGCACGATCGAACCAAACACCACCACGGACAGGATGAACCGCCGCAGGTGACGGTAGATGGGCAGATGAATCATCTCCTGCACCGGGTTGAAATCGGGGTCATTGAGGTTTCTCAGAAACCACAGCACTCCGGGCCTCAGCACCTGATGCACAAACGACAAGTTTAACAACAAGCTAAGTTTTCTTTTATAGATTTTTGGATTTTCAAGTATCAATAGATGAAACTGAAACGTCAACAAACATTTAGTCATTTACCTCTCTCAGTAGGAGGATGAAAGAAGCAAAGTAGAAGACATAGACCATTCCCACAAGCCAGTGCAGGAACATGGTGGTGCCAGGGGCTGATTTAAAACTCAACTCTCTGTCTTTCAGTGAGGCATCGAACATCTCCTGCAGGAAGAAGACAGTAAATGTTAGATACAGAAAGCATCGATTCCTTCCGCTTTCTAATGACTTGTCTTGGCCCACAGGAACGCACAGTTTAGAAAAGAAAAAGAGGGTAATTTTCTGACAGTACACACAGGAAGAAGTTTGTTTCATTTTCCCCTTGTCAGCATCATAGGCTCCTTTGACTTTATGGGACAAATTGAAATGATATAAATAGATTATTCCACACAGTCCATTTTTCGCCCTTTTTATTATTTTCACAGGTTGACAGCTACAGAGCAGGAGGGATGTGGTTCCCTTCCGCTCTGAAAGGGGCTCCATCTGTTCTGAGGCAGGTTGAAAAGGTCAGGACAAGTTTAGGAAAACATATGGACTGATTTACATGGAGCAGCACAGGGGACAAGCTCAAGTGGCAGCTGTGGGTGGAGAAGGACTTGGTGTTTTTTTTACATTGTGCCAGTAAGCATCAGAAAGTGCAAATCAATTCAGACAAGAACTGAAATCCTGACATTTTCTGTACATTTTCCAGCGAGTGTCAGAGTTAGCTGGTTCCAACATTTTCCAGAATATGTCCTGCCAACTCTCTAGTAAAGTGTCTGGAATGTCTATGTCAGCGGGGAGCTCTTGTGATAATACAGCAGGGAAATTCAAAGTGAGCATGTTGATGACGTTTCAAACACGCGATGGACACAAAACTAAGTAAAACAACCAGAGTAAAAACTAAATTTCTTTGGATGAAGGAGATGCGATACAGGACGCTGTCAAAGACGTAAACTTAGAAGATTACATGGTTTGAGAGCTTTTTGTTGTAGAGAGCAGAATATATACGTCCTGTCCTGCCTCCTGCTGGTCAACTCAGATGGCACCCCTGTCCTGTTTTTTTAGGACATTTTACCTATTTTCTCTTGCTTCATTCTTCTAATGTTATTCTAATGAAAATGCCCCGGACTCAATTTTGAGGATATTTTCTGGAGTTCATGTTTGATATCAGCCTCAGAGACATGGAAAGTGAGACGGCAATGCAACAACTTCATTAGTTATCTGACAGATGCCTACACAGGGTAGACACCGCTACTTTCATTTTAGTAAATAAACAAAGACAAAGCATCAACTTAAAGCAGAGACAATCTTATAAAAATATGCCATCACTGTCTCTGGAGGAGGAACCGTTTCAGGCTATTAGTAGCTATTAATTCTATTTTATGACAATATTTCTCATTACAAAATACAAAACTATATCTGAAACAATAAAAATGTAAATGTTTGACCTTCACATTGCCACAACTCAAATTACAGTTCAGAGTCTTACTAAAGAGCAGATGTCGAGCCACCAGCCGCAGATGAGTGGAAACACACCGATCTCCACAACAACCAGCAGAGAGACCTGTAAAGGAAACAGAAACATGTCTCATGGCCATCCTAACCCTGCAACCATATTAGCCATTTATCTGATTATTTCTGTGTCACACTGTGATGAATTATTTCTATATTCTATATCCTATATCCTCAGTCTGTGAGTGTGATTGCACATAAAATGTAATTCAGTGTTATGTTCAGGTAGTAAATCTCAGTGAGTGAATACTTCGGTGTGTAGTTTCACCGAGCTACATAAAAACAGATGTTCGGATAAGGCGTGGTTACCTTGACAACGATGTAGCAGACTCCCAGGAGTCGCCGGGAGCGCTGGAACCTGACCAGAGCAGCAAGTCCCTGAGACAGCCATTAAGGATCGATAACAGCAGTTTACACACACACACAGTTGCAGACATAATTTGTGCCAGCAAACAATAGAATTCTCTTAAGTTCTACATTTCAGTAGAGAACAGGGGATTCAAGTTTGGCGGAAGGATACGTGACAGATAATGAGTGTCATGGCCAGCAGTATGTAGCCCACAATTGTTGTGATTAAACCCTCGAAATGAGAGGCTTGGACCTGTGGTAAAGTAGAAAGTAGACAATAAATTGAAAGTATGGTTCATTTGTTATGTTATTACATTTGCACAATAAGTTTAATTGATGAAAGTATATTCTTACATATTCCTCAAAGCCAAGACCAACAACGGTGAAGTGCCCGATGTGGTAGGGACAAAACGCTGAACGGAGAAAAAGAGGGAACGCTGTGACAGTGGCATAAACTTAATTGCCAGAATTACATAATGACAAATAAGAGTTTAAGTCTGTGACCAGGACCAAACAGCCTTACTCACCAAAGACTAGGATGAAGAGTGTGTTGAGAGACACTACCCAAAACACATGCTCCTACAAGACAACAAAAACATAATCAGCAATAAGTGAGATTTTACACTTTACATTCCGCATACAAAAGTGAAGTTAAAATGGATGACAACTAGGCATTTAAAGACTTACCAAAAATACCAGTGAACCATCCAGTCCAAGCATCTACAAGGGAAATTGAAAAATGCTATTTTTGCGTTTGAAAGGATGTTTTACACAGATAGTCAAGTTACTGATTTTGGTTTGTGTGTACTCAGGCTGATCAGTCACGACATGTAGATATGAAGAATTACCCTTTCCCAGGTGAGCTCCTCGGCCGCTCTGTCCCACTCCAAGGCGTTCCAGTTCATGTCATCTGCAGGGACAGAAATTTAGATTATTTAAATTATCCAACTTGACACGTTAAAAGTATTTATCCAAACAGCATATCAGTGAGCTTGTGTAATTTAATATCATTCTAAAATGATTTCTAGCTATATCTTCCTGCTCGTCACCTTCATTCTGTTCATCTGGTCTGATGTTTTTGAGCTGGCTTTTAGAACAAAGGCAGAAACATGTTATTTAACAAATGCTGCTACTGTTATTTACGCCGCTCTGGGAAATTCGGTGAGTGCAAAACCGTCTATTGTGAGACTTTTCCATTGTGTTCCTTTAGCGGCAGTGACACAGTCAGTTAACCATGGTAAAACAAAGCAAATGATGATATGAGAGCTAGGGGGAGAATTTTGACACTTGGTTTCATCATTGTCAGATTAATTTAGAAGGCAAATTGTTACAAAATGAGACCATTGTGAAAAATATTATTACATTCTATTACCAGGAGTACTGTTTGTTCTAGTCCTTATCAAAATTAAAACAGATTTTCAGATTCCCGCAGATTTCCGCCGCAAAAAGTGGTTTCTCAACCTTAAGTCTTAAATTCCTAAAATTAATGTTATTTATAAACTGACTCTTCAAATTTCAGTAATGACTAAAATATGCTAAATGTGCCAGTTAAAAAAAAGGCTTCTGACAAAAACTCTGACAGCTCCAATGTCTAACCTTGTGCTCCATTGTTGGGGTCTGCGTCTTCGGCAGCTGCTCCCTCCTCTTCCTCCAGCTCTGGGTCATCACCTTGGTCTGGAGGGACATCGGGGGGCTCAGGCTCTGCCTCATTCTGGGCTGGGGGATCAGCAGGGGCTGGCGGGGCTGCCGGGGGCTCATCTGGGGCTCCCTGACCTGCAGCTTGTGCCTGAGGGTGAGAGAAGGATACAGTAATTTTATATAAGGAGATGACAGTAAGGGTGATTTGCAAGATATTGCTGGATATGTTTTTTTAACTTTTTTGTTAAATGGAAATAATGACTGGCTAATTGGCAATCAGTCAAACAATGCACCTCATTGGCTTGCCCAGCAGCATTTGGTGGTGGGGGATGGTGCTGCTCTAACCAGTGGGGTGCGCCACCATGGACTATCTGTTCTCGGAGCCACACCAGACTGATGAACGCACACAGGGTGCAGGTGACGACAAAACAGCCCTGAAGACAATCTGCAAGCAGGTTATCGCTGCAGGAACAAACAAAAACTCTGGTGAGGAGACATGAAGAGAATATACATGTAGAACACAGATGCATTTACATGATGCCTTTAAGTGCAGTGCTGAAGAATAATCGTGTCGTCACTCACGTAGAGAGCATGTCCAGTGGCAGTGTCAAAAGTGAGCTCACAGAGCCGGTAAACAGACACTTGTAGATGCGACCTGAGGCAAAGAGACCAGACAATGTATTAGTGCCATTATTAGTTAAGTCATTATGTATACTTCATCAATAGTAGTGTATGAATGCTTAAATTACATGTTAACTTTTGAAATAAATCTGAAGAAATTCCCTTGAGTAAATTCCTGATAAATTGTTATCATGATCGTGGGACCAATGGACAGACTAATCATAAGCTTATTGCCACTGGCCATGGCTATCGCTGGTTTGAAGGCCCAACAAACTAACAGCTGCAATCAAGTAAAAGCCATTATCGCCGACTGCTTTGAAGAATCTATTTATGAGGACTACATTATCTCGAGGAACAATCTGTTGATCTCTGCATTTCTCTCTGTGTGTGTACTACTTACATGCAGTGAGAGGAACGACCCCCAGCCATGCGAAGGCCACCAGTGTGTAATGGAACCAGTAGCGGATGGCCGTACCCACGCTGGTCAGCAGGCCGGCACAAATGTCCTGTATGGGCAGCCGTGAGGGCATGTCTGGGGAGTAGACTGAAGAGGAAACAGGGACATGGTGAACAAGAGACCTTCAAATAATCTTTTCTGTGCGATAATCTTCTGTTTACAATACTGGAAGTTTTTCATATTATCCAAAATAGTGTCTTAGCACAAATGCAGATTCTCCATAAAGGAAACAGTCATTTATAAAGCTTACAGCGTTTTTTTTTAATAAAGTGGATGATCCATCAATGCCACAAACTTACTTGGTGTGAAAGCAAATCTGTGCTTGCACAATTCGCAGTATTCCTTCCTGCTGTGCTTCAGCCACTGGACCAAACTGTAAAACAAAATGAATAACGTGAGAAGAAGTGAACGGTCTGACTTGGCATCTTTATGTTTCCTCACATATAGTTTCTGAGCCTGAAGACCTGTTTCTCACACAGTGACACACATCACACGCTGGTTTATAGTTGTTTTAGGGAGGGATCGGAAAGCCAATCAGTGCTCCATTCAATTTACAAACTGTATATTTATGAGCTGACATGTGCTGTTATGTTGGGTATACAAATACCATCCTGGCTTTTTGTTAGATCAACTAAAGGGATTACCAGTGAGATTATGTAAGTGAGTCCTTACATCGGCTGATTTAAACACATATGGCAGCATTAGACCTACACAGACTCAACTTTCAATTCAACTCTAGTTACATCATTCAAGGTTCACCTGACGAAAACTGAGCTTTCTGTGGGACACTGGTCATAAGATGTTGAAGTGCAGTAAAAAAAAATTCAAGACCAAATGATACATTAATGATTGTATAAGTCTGTGAAGACAGTCAATTGTTCCCTGAGTTACCCAAAGAATTATTGTTACACAGATTATTACCGTTCCTTCCTGGTGAAAACTCTGAAATTGAATAATTTACTAAGAAGTAACCTGCGACTCATTTATGGAGGAGATCTAATTAAATTGAGTCCGACATGGGATCCAGTCAAACTGACTGTTACGAATTGGGCACCCTGCTGTGGGGATTTTGCCAACCTGCTATTTTGAGGCGTTTAAGGTGTAAAATGAGTAAGCCCTGTCCACTGATAACTTGATACAGTGCTCACAGTGGCATTATAGATGATACAATGTTAGTGTAGTGTGTCTGCTACCAGAGATTTGTTATGTTTTGTCTGTATAACTAAGCATAGCTACTTTTAACATTCCATACACTGAGCAACACAATCCAGACACAAAAGGTTGTTATTCTGATATAGACACAGACTGAGGTTCAACTGTTCCCTTAGAACAATCCAGACCTTGCCTTTGCTTCTGACTAGAGATTTCCACCCATCTGACCGCTGTTGTAACAATTGATGCTTGCACACACTTGACACATGAGACAAAGCACGGTCACCATAGTACCGGTAGGAGCTTTGGTTGTGTTCACCATTCTAATACCACAACTAAAGCCAGTGGTAACATGGATGTAATAGAGGAAACCCTACTCTGCATCCTTTTCCTGATTCTTATATTACATTTACTACAATGCAACCACTTTTGTAATAATGATAAAAGGACAGCCTGTACTTCAAGTTATACAATTTCTCAACAACCACCTCCACATAACAAAAACTAGTCACTTTCACAAAAGGAAATCCCTGTTTCCAGATTAAGTTGGATTTTCAAAATCCAGTGACATTATTTACACTAAACAGTTGTAATCGGATTATAACCCTCTTTGATCAGCAATCTAATTATAGGAACACACATGTTTCCACAGATCCTGCCTTCTTTTTTTAGAACACAGGATTTAAAGTAAACAAACAAAGATTTATTTTGAAGAAACTCCCATGCACATGAGCTGGGATCATGTGCATTGAGAATAACCACCGTGGAAAATAAATATTGGAAATATGGGAAGCATCAATCTCTGTTTATTTCCCACAATTTTCGACTGCAACATATGCATTTGACACAACGTTGAGTGAAACTTTCACTATCAGTTCTATACAGTCAACTTCATTACGACTGTATGGGAATACTAGAAAATACACCCAGGTCACTTTGAGGAGAAGGTAAGAGGGAGGTAAATGTAAAGTAGAGTTTTGAAGCAACATGTGTACACAGTGTCCCAACTCAGGCAAATTACTCGCATTAGTGCCAAAAGTGAGTGACACTGTAGAGACAAAGCTGTCGGCCTCCTGAAAAATCTCCATGCAGGTGTCTTTATCTAAACATTTAATATGCTTTTTTTGATTTCAACATTTTTTTTTTAACTTTATTTGATCATGGATTTTAGAGTTTAATATTCTTTTCACTTCAGGACTCAGACTTCACTCATGTGCCTCATACACTATGATGTATTTTGAGAGTGTGTTTGCAGGTGTTTCTTGGGTCGATGCCGGGTGAGCTTGCAAAGATAAATTCGATCAGCTCTGTTGATGTGCCAATACATTATTCAATCGTGCATCTTGAGAATCAGGGGTGGCTGCAGAGTAACAATAATAATAAACAGCTGTCAAACTGGAGGACACAGCCAACCCACACTTACCATTCCTGGTGGATGAACTTGATACTGCCAGTGCAGACACAGGGGTGGTACAAGGGTTTGTCCGGGGTCCCCTCAGAGCGGCACACGCGACAAATGTCAGCTTCACAAACAAACAAACAAATAAACAAATAAACAAACACATTAGGTGAGTGACTACAACTATCACCAATAGAAAACAAGAACCAGATGTGCTGACATGTGCAGTGGGTGTGGGTTCTGGGGTGTGTTGACAGGTTCATGATTGTGAATGCAGGAATTTCATTCAAAGGCTTAACATAGCTGAGGTTAGACACTTAGGTAGGTAGTGTGTATAGAGCTAAATTACTTAGCGGATATACGAGCCTATACATTAGGAGACTGATGACATCATCACTAACCCCATGGTCTCTTTTACAACACAACTGCTGTTTCACACAATGCTCAGCTGCTTCGAAACAAGCTTTAACAACCCCCCCATGTTTCCCAGGCTATGATATCAAGCTAACTCCCCCTCTAGTAGGCCAGCACAGCAGTGGTGCTGCTGCTGCTTCTCTTGGATGCACTCGCGATGCTAATGCTAGCTAACCGCCAGCTGGGAACTGAGTGCAGCACCCACTTCCCCCGGTAGCTTACCTTCCTCGGCCGTGTCCATGATGTTCGCTAAGCACCGGTCACCGTATCTTCAGAGAGTGCCGCGTTCAGCGAAACCCATCCACGATGCCGACGGTTATCGTTCAACTCGCTGCGTTAAGCTAGCGGGACGTGTCGGAGGCATTTACAATCGTAAAATGGTTCCCCCCGCAGACTGACCACTAGCGGCTCGCCGCGTCGTGTCCTCTCACATCCAGTCTTGTGTTCGGCCGCCAGCCGCACAGGGTGTATCCTCTCGGTGTGTCGTTATATAACGTGGAGCGGTCCGCCTGGGAGACGGTGCATCCCTCCGTGTTGCTGCAATGACAGTTTGAAGCCCGGAGACAAATGGCTAGCTGGCTAACGCATGCGCTAACGTCACTGCTAGCCGCTGTCACAACAATTTGGCTTTGCGACAGTGGTTCGATTTTTTTGTAAGGCTTTACGGCAGGGACACAACAACCGTCACGTGGTTGATGGGGGGGTCGGGCACTTTGGATATCGAACAGCGACACCTACAGGGGGAAACCTGACCCAACAACTTCTTTATATAACACGAGACTTGCACCTGCGACCCTGACACAGGAGTCGATGTGGAACAAAAGTTTGATGCACTATTTTACAGGCCTTTTTTATGGTTTAGGTTTTTTTTTTTACATAAACATCCAATTGTTACTGAAATATTTTGTGTCACAACAACATAGATGAGCAACAACAAATAAAGAAGCACTTTTGCAAAGTGCTTCTTTATTTGTTACTATAAGATAAGATAGGAAAAGAATCCTTTACTCGTCCCACAATAATGACATTTGCAATATTACAGCTGCAAGAGTAAAAAATAGGGTAAAAATATGTAACATGTAATACTTTATACTGTTTATGGATAATAAAAGTTAAGTGTAATGATGATAATACTTAAATGTAAGAAAATATCAAACGAAGAATATGAATGGAATACAAACAAGAAAGACTATGAACAGTGAATGGATGCACATGCACCATTGTATTGCACATAATGAGTATTGCTCAGTTAAACCAGAGTTAAAGTTTCTGTCCTTGATGGGTGCGTTAAGTTCAACAGGGAGCAGATGTGGTTGTACAGTCTCACTGCTGCAGGAAGGAACCATCTGTCCTCACACATCATTTGATGTTGTTGTTCACTGGGCAGGGGGGAGGTGTCAGAAAAGCACTAAGAGCAGTGTTGGTGACATTGTAGGCAATGAGTCCTCATTAGAAAATAATAAATAAATGTACTGTACATACACTTATTAACACCTAAGATAAATAAATTGAGGTTTATCAGGCTTCGGGTAAAAGTAGGAGGTGCCGTGGCTTAGATGGTTAAAGCGCCTGTCTAGTAAACAGGAGATCCTGGGTTCAAATCCCAGCGGTGCCTTTTGAGAGGGTTCCCTGAAGCTGGTATGTGAAATCTGTGTTATAAATGAAGAAACCTGAGGGGCCATTTTGTTTCGTCCTGAGTCAGGGCAGCATGGAAACATATAGCGTGTGACTGTTACTGAGGGAGCAGATCAATGCTGAACACAGAAGAAAAGATGATTAACATGTACACAGAGACACACATAAGCCCTCTGCCCCATGACAAGCAAGGACAATATCTCTTCTCATTTTATTTCTATTAATTAGTTTATTTGCCCATGTGTGATGGTCCCAGAGCCATAATGATAGTTGTTATTATTGTCATATCTATTATTATTATTATTATTATTATTATTATTATATACTTGGAATTGGGAGTTAGAGTAACGATATCATTTTACTTAAAAAGTTCCCATTATCATACATTTATTAATTATTATTATTATTATTAAATATTTGGAATTAGGAGTAAGAGTAACTGTATAATTTGACTTAATCTGAGGCAGCTCAGGAAACCACTTCATTCACAAAGTGCCTGTTTCTCCCCTGACAATTCATATTATTATACCTTTATTTTGACGATTTAATTGTACTTCCGATTCGCTCAAAGTTGATTTCTGACAATTGTAGAGTCTTCAATTCACAAGGATTTTTTTAATAAAAAATTACACCAGACCAAAGAGTTGACTTATATTTATCACTTGATCTTCAATGGTTATAGTCATTTAAAAAAAAAAAAAAGTAATATTTTCACATGTTTATGTCAGTAATCTTTCATAAAATTGGCTATAACAACATATTCAGAAAAGACAGCATTAGTATTTTTAAATGATAGCGATGCAACTTGTCATTGTATCGGGTGAAAAAATGTCAAGTTGAAACTTATTTTGAAGGTCACATCTGGATTCTCATGAACTTCTTGACAGAAGCTTTATATACAACGAAGTCACTCTTCAGGCTGCAACTTTTCCAGTTCTACCAAACCAGAGGATTAGCGTATAAATCTCTCTCAATACGGTAGGCCGTGTTTTTGATTTAGATTTTAAAATACTAATTGAATGTTAAAATTCTGTCTGAAGCAAAAACTGCTGGAAAATGTCAGAGAACCTGCGGTGTAAAATGCTTTGTCATCATGACTTGAGTGCAAAGAGAAATCTTTTGGTTGAGTGTGTGTCAAGATCAGATCCATGTGTCTTCCACCTCTGTGCGTGTGTGTGTGTGTGTGTGCAGATGGCAAACGAAGCCAGGCCGTGCCCCTGTGAAATCGGGGACCGGATGGAATACGGAGGTCTGGGCCAGGAGCTCCAGATTGAGCACATTCAAGCTTATGTGGTCAAACCAGCCACTGCCTCTGACAAGGCCGTGATAGTCATACAGGACATCTTTGGATGGCAGCTCCCAAACACCAGATTCATGGCTGACATGCTGGCTGCCAATGGATACATGTATGGAAAACTTCATGGAAAAGAATAGCTGCACAGTGAGATAAGCTCAGGTCACATGTAGACTGAATGAGCAGGTTCATTATTTGGCTTTTGTGCATAAGATCTCCTCTTCTGTCATTGCAGAGCTGTTTGTCCAGACTTCTACGTTGGGAAGGAGCCATGGAGACCATCTGATGACTGGTCCACATTTCAGGCGTGGCTTGAGGACAAGAAGCCAACAAACATAAACAAGTAACTAAGCATTGATGCATGTTCTTGTAGTTTTAGTTCATCAAACAGCTGATGTTACGCTGGGATGAGGATTTCTGAGTGAAACTTCCTTTCCAGAGAGGTGGATGCGGTGCTGAGGTACCTGAAGGAGCAGTGTGGGGCCAAACACATCGGAGCGGTGGGCTTCTGCTGGGGAGGGGCCGCCACACATTACCTGGCCCTGCAGTACCCGGAGGTCAGAGCTGGAGTGTCGTGCTACGGTGCGTCCCTGCTACGTGTTGGTTAATTCAGTGTACGGAGCGAAGGCAGCATGTTGAGATGATGCTCTTATGTGATGCTGTGCAGGGATCGTCAAAGAGAGGGAGGACAGCTATGAGCTGAAGTTCCCCACTCTGTTCATTTTCGCAGAAAACGATTACGTCATTCCACTGGATCAGGTGAGTACGCGTTAAGCTTTTGTACACATTCTATACTTTAACCTGCCTAATGTCTTGCCATGGTACTTGCCCACCAAATTGTATCAGAGCAGCAACACGAGTACTTATATTAGAATATATAAAAACATGTTAAAATACTCAAGCCCAACTGACAGTGTCTGCTCGAAATGTTCTAGGCTTGTTTTACAGATGAAACCATGCAGAAATGTTTAGCATTCATCTTCTGGTTGTGTTTTATTTTGTAATATAAAGTAATTCATAAGGTTTTTGTTTAAACTATAAAATATCAAGCCTTGGTTACATTTATTTGTCATGTTTTTTTTTTCTGCTATCCAGGTAGGAGTCCTTGAATCCAAGCTGAAGGAGAAATGCAGAGTGGACCATCAGGTGAAGATCTTTCCCGGTCAGACTCATGGGTTTGTTCACCGCAAGAGAGAGGACATCAACCCCTCAGACAAACCCAGCATCCAGGAGGCCAGATCCGACATGCTCAACTGGCTCAGCAAGTACATGTAGATGAGGTGCGGACCTGCACTCTGGAGTCAGTTACTCGAAACAGAGGCACGCAAGCAGCTGGTGCCTTTAATCCCATTTCTCGTCATAGTTTACCAGCTTTCATGGGATAAAAATAAGTAATATTAAATGTGAAGGTGCCTTTTGGAGTGAGGTGATTTAAATTAGTTTGCTTGACATTCTGGATATTTTCCAAATGATATATTTTCAAATCCAGGTGATGTCTGTATCTTTAAATACTAAAACATTATTTTGAAAGGATATGTGAATGAAATTTGCCAAAATGTGATTTATTTCTACCAGTTAGAAGCTATATGATCACATTACTATCTTCACGTACGAGTGTATTCAATCATCTGTCGATTTTCCTGGTGAGCCAAAGTTTAGTAATCTTGTTTTATAAAAGATGATGTAAACCTTAAATAAACCAAGTTTTACCCTCAGGGGCTTGAAAACACAACAGCGGAGTCGGTTAATTTCAACAGACCAAGATTTTAATGGTACGAATTTTAACGATACGATTACAGCTTGAACATTTTGTATCAAATGATAAATAGCAGTATGCAGTGCAGTTTGGACATGGTGTGCTTGGGAACTGCTCAACACCTAGAATAGCACACTCATCAATAAGCGTAACAGGGCACAGTCGAGCCTTGTGACGTTCAGGAGTTCTCTAGTCCTCGCTCTCCCCCTGGCTTCGGATGTCATCGATCTTAAGGATCATCTTTACCACCTGAGTCGCCAGCAGGATCTGCTGCTTCTTGCCGATCAGGGTCTCGATCACATGTTGGTGCTTCATGTCTGTGAAGGAAAGGAAAAGTGAGTCAGTAAGTCTTGTCACTCTTCTTTAACACCGAAACGCAGCACTAATCCATCAGGTGGGAATAAAAAGGATAGAAATTTTATTCCTCACCATTGGTGTTGTTATTCAGACAGTCGATGCCGAGGAATGGGTTGTTCTCTTTGACCTGTCTGGCTCTGACCTCTGTCATGTTCTGGATAGGGTTCAGCCCACTGTTCTCTGCCAATGCCATTGGGATTACCTCCAGAGCATCAGCAAACGCCCTCATGGCATACTGCTCCAAAGATGGACACTAAAAGGAGCAGAAGTTGAAAGATGTATCAGCAACACAAGAATCATCAGATACATTTCAATAGTAAGAGTAAATACTTTGAAAGTCATGATTTTTGTTTTGTCATGTTTGTGCTTCTTACTTTGTCTGCAGCCTGGTTGACCGCCAGAGCACATGCAATCTCTGAAGCTCCTCCTCCGTACACAACACGGTTATCTCTGACTAGGTTACGAATGACACACAGAGCATCATGGAGTGCACGCTTGGCCTCTTCAATGATCTGTCAGCGAGAAACATAAGAGTAAACCAGGAGGGACAGAACAACAAATATATACTTTAGACAAAGGTAATAGTAATGTGCCTACCATTTTGTTGCCTCCACGGATGAAAATGGTCACTGCCCTAGTGTTTTTGCACTCCTGGATAACCAGCATGTGGTCCTTTGTAGTACCAAAGGAGATTTCCTTCACCAAACCTGCTACACCAAGTTTCTCTGGTGTCAGCTCAGAGAACCTTGGCACGATGCGGCCTCCTGTGGCAATGGCGATCAACTGTGGAGGAAAACGACTGACACTGTAAATTTAATTGCTAAAAATCAGGCAAATCAGTACTGTGCTGCAAATGAAAATGTTTTATGAAGAATGATGATTTCTGTCAAGTGACGAATGTCCCTCACCTCGATCTCAGGCCCTCCGACCCATCGCACGGCTGGCAGATCGTTCTGCAGCAGAAGGTGGTTGGCTTCATCATCGAAGCCCCACTGACAGATGGCCAGGGTAGCCCCGACATCTTTGACCTAAAAGATAAATACAAGAGTATATATTAAGATTAACCAAGTGTCAGTGCAGATGTTAAGATTTTCATTTAAAGTAGTGTTGATGTTCCAGTACTAACCTGTTGGATCATCTCTGCAAACTTTTCCTTTTCATACGCCTGGAGTGCTTTGTAGTCTTCAACGGAAGTCACATCCAACTTATGTTTAGTCTTGGGCTTTGGGGGCTCAAACGGGCAGGTGAGGATAGCGATCTTAACATCTTTCAGAGCCTGAGTGGTGACAAAGAATAACTGGTGTAAGAATTGCAAGAGGAAAATGCAATTTAACCTGTAGTGTTGAGCTGATGTGCTAAAAAGCAAGAAATAGTTCCCATAGGATTTGTAGCTAATATACTGTAATTGGAGTACAGTTTAGTTTTGCCTAAATAGCTTTGCAATACATGCCTAGTATTTTGATTCACAATACTTTCTTGTTATGATTGATTTTTTATTTGTCCTTTTGTACTGCCAACTTTGTGATTCCTATGCCATCCTCTTGAACATCAGATTTCCTTTGGCTCATACCTTGGGCATCTGAGGGTGGCTGAACTCCTTGTCCACTACGACTCCCTTGATGAGCTGTGTGTCTTCCAGCTTGCCTCCCACCTTGCCCTCCATCTTGATCAGCTCAAAGTCAACATCCTTCCTCTCCATGTCGGCAACAGTAAGGACCGCGTTCACTGCAATCTCTGCCATCTGTCTGTGGCACCGGTTGATACTGAAAGAACAGAAAAACTGTAAGGATCTGAGCAGGTCTTACCTTTGCGTTCAAATTTAAATATACCCTATGAAACAGCCACTTTTAATTCAAGTGTAGAATTGTAACCTTTGAACGTGAAAAAAGTACCAGCCATTTATAAAAATGTTGTGTTTTAGTAGCCTCATAAAAACATCCCATCACGCTAGTTTCTAGAAGACTCACACTTTGGACCCCAGCGTTGTCATGGCAGTCTGAATGAGTGGTTCTCTGTTGTTGGGATCGAAGGGGAAGGTTTCTCCAATTCTGTCCAGCTCCGCGATGGCAATGATTCCAGCCTGGTCGTATCCGTCTGAGATCCTGATGGGATGGATACCGCGGTCCAGCAGCTGCTCAGCCTGCTCAAGGAGAGCCCCAGCAAGCACTGAGGAGGAGGAGGGAACAAGACAATGGTCCATTACAGGTGCAATATGAGAAAAGATCTACAAAATCAGAACTACCATGTGATTTATGTCAAGTACCCCTTGTTAATTTGATTTATTATATGTCTGACGAACGTTATGATGTCACTGCTGCAAGGGGTCAAAAGTTTTTGTGGATTCATGGGGGAGATATTCCAGTACTAGTGATATAACAATAAAAACTGGTATTTCCATTTACTATGCGTGACATTAGATGAGTAATGGGTTAAATCATGGGCAGAACTATAAAATAATTTATTCGCTGGGGTATCAGCCCTGAGACCCCAAGAACACCTACCCACAGACCTATAAAGTAAAATTTAGCCACCTAAAAAACCACAAGTCCCACATAAATCGTACCAACAACTCCGGTTGTTCCATCACCAATCTCATCATCCTGAGACTTGGACAGCTCCACCATCAACTTGGCAATCTGGTGGTCCACATCCATCATGCTGAGAATGGTGGCTCCATCGTTGGTGACGGTCACTTCTCCATCCCTGTCAACCATCATCTTGTCAAGGCCTGGATGCAAACATGGAAAAAAGTAGTTGAGGAAAGAGAAACTTGAGATAAAAAATGTTTTTGAGAAAAGCCCCGCATCCATCTCTGGCAGCCTGGGAGGGGCAGGTATGGTCTTTACTCACCATTAGGTCCCAGGGATGTTTTGAGCGTTGACGCAACCGCCTTGGCTGCCATAATGTGAGACTGCAAAAAACACAATGTGACGCAGGTGTTAGGTTCAGCTCAAATTTACTTCAATCTCACCATCGGTAATTACATCCAATAGCGATGCACGATGCAGACTGTGATTGTGTACAAAGGAAATGATGCGCAACAATTATAATCATTCGGGGCACAGCCCAATGCTACATAGCAACACCCCCCGCGCCCCGACTTGCAGAACGCACATGGGCCGAATGCTAGCATGATTTGCTAATTCCGTAAGCTAATGCTACTGAATTCCAATAGCATCCTAGCTTGTCAGTAAGATATTTACTTAAGATTCAAAGATGACACCATAAACCACGTCGGCTTATGTGTTAGGTGCTTAACGCCATGCGGCTAATAGCAAGTTAGCAGCATGCTAACCATCATGCCACCGTTAGCTAGCCCATTGTACCTACCTTAAGTGCGTCAATGCCCGAGAGCCGTGTCTTCTTGTCCTGGTCTTTAATGATGATGAACGGCCTCCCATACTCATCAAACGCTAATGTCCCCATACTGGACATGTTGGCTGGTGGATGCAGCCACTAAACAAGAGTTTAAATGGTAAAACGGTGAGGTTTAATGGAGGAGATCCGGAGTGTGGCTCAGCTAACAGCCGCACTGGTCTACCGGCGACTTCTGGAAGACTCCACGGGCGGGGTGGGCGGAACCAAGTAGCGTGAAGTGGGTTCCTCTAATCCACTTCCCTTCGGACATTGTGGCGACACCCAGTTGTTAAATTATTATACGACGCTGAATAATCGTTTCGAGTATTTAATGAATTCTATTTTAAAGTTATAACTTGAAAAATGCTTTATTTTAAAGTGGTTTCTTCCGAGCCCGTTCAATCACAGTCCGCTCTAATCTCGCGTGATTTCAAGTGTTGATATAATTCTACAGGGCAGAGTGGACTGGACTGAAAAGCTACAGCTAAAGGTAAACACACAACTCATTACAAATACCACAGCTTATTCATCAATGTGTTATATCGTGTTTTGATGTCTTCTATGTCCTGATCGGACTTTCGTTTGTAAAAAGACACCGCGAATGAGCTATTTCTCTCCCGCAAACCAGCATGAGCCCCGTTAGTGATGTAGTCAGCAACCGCTATCTTTACAACACGTCTCTGCTATCGTCGTTATTAGTTTTTAATTCGGTTGGAAAAATGTTTTACATGCTCGAATCCACGTGCACTTGCATGGACGCTGTCAACGCCAAAAAGTGATGCAACTTCCGGGTTCTTCGTGGTGGCGTTCAGGTCCGCTGTGCTTCACTGTACGGGGGGGGGGGGGGGGGGGGGGGGGGGGGGGGGGGTCTGTGTCAGTCTGTGTGTCAGTTGTCACATACTCAAGTATGGAGGTAAGAGGAGATCAAGTCAAAACACAGTTAGATTTTTAGTATCTGCCACTCATTCTCTCCAGCTCTGTATTATTTACTTTTTGTCTTTGTCAATTTATAGGATCTTTTAGGTAAATAATAATATCAATAATACTTATAATAATATTGAATTGTATTTAAAAAGCATGTCAATGTTCAAAAACACTTCATATCGGTTAAAAATAGATGAAGCAAATAGAAAATACGAAATATACATAATTAATTACGCATTGAAGGCATTTCTGAAAAGGTGAATTTAAAGTTATATTTTGAAGGTGTAAAGTTCGGTGCACTCACTGTCGCTCACTATGACAAGTCAAACGTCTGTTGTGAAGAATAGTGTAAATTGGGAAATGTCATTTTATGAATATGTAAATCTACAAATGTCACTGTTTTTCCGGAATGCTCCAGCATGCCCTGTGAAGCGCAGGCTCGGTTTGTTATTCTGTACGGGTCTCAGAAGGGTCAAGCTCAGTCCATAGCAGAGGGGATAGCTGAGGAGGCCCAGGACCATGGACTGGGAGCTGAACTCAGCTGCTTGAGTGAGAATGAGAAGGTAAATTTTCTGATTTGTAAGGATATTAATCTATAATTTTTTTTTATATGGACTGTGGAAACAGAAGTCATTGATTATTCATATGGTTCCAGTACAATTTGGAGAAGGAGAATGCCCCCTTGGTCTTTATTCTGTCTACTACTGGAGACGGGGAGCCGCCCGACAATGCCCTGCAATTTGTAAAGCGCATCAAGGAGAAGACTCTCTCCACTGACCACTATAAACACCTTAGCTATGCACTTTTAGGTAAATTCCATCAAGCATTATGAGGGTCTGCAGTAGCTCTCTTTGCAGCGTGTGTGTCAAATGCTCCAAACCATTCTTCACTATCTGAATGTTTCTGGCTCGAGACATCATCACCTGTTTCCCTCTGTCTGCTCCAGCGTTAGGAGACACAAACTATGCAAATTTCTGCAACTGTGGGAAAACAGTTGAGCGTCGTCTACAGGAACTTGGAGCCACGCAATTCTATGCTTCAGGATATGCAGATGATGGTGTAGGGTAAGTTCTGCAGGGAACTTAAGTGGTGACCTTCAGTTTTCTCCATTAACATCTGTCTTATCATCTTATCCATCTCTTCTTTTGAGTACTCTGCTGTCATTTCTCATCTTCTAAACTTTGCTCTCTCCAGTCTGGAGGTGGTGGTGGACCCCTGGCTTGAAGGACTGTGGAAAGCAATTAAAGGAGCATTATCAATAATGGCTTCTGACAGGAAAGGGGAGTCGAGGGATTTACCGAAGGAAACTCCTGATTCACAGATATCAGACGTCAAACTTAACCTCCTAAGCCTTAGTGATGAGCAGAATTGCAAGTCACTCACGGCATCTGTCGACCCGGACTCCAAATATGCACCTGTAGCTTCAGCTTCTGCCTCTGCTAATTCAAATCTCAGGGCTACTTCTCCTGGGTCTCGTGGTACCGACAGTGTTTCTGCATCAGCACCGCAGACACAGGCCGGGGCTGCTGAAGTTCCCCCTGTTGCATTGTCAGCCTCTCTGACATGCTCCGTGCCCCCGCTGTCAGAGTGTGCTCTCAATGTTCCTGCTCTGCCTCCGCCGTACCTGGATGTCTCTCTCCAGGATGTGGGCACAATGGAACAGGTGAGGAATGATGCTGCTAATAATTTTGTTTTATCTGTGCCTTAGTTTAAACCTTTTTCTTCTTCTTATTTTTTTTTTTTTTCCAGATTGTTGAACAGCCAAACAAAGAAAGTCTTCACGAGGTTCCCATAAACAGGGCGGTGCACCTGACCAGTGGAGATTCAGTCAAGACCGGCCTTCTCTTAGAGTTGGACATCTCTGTAAGTTGGACAGAATAAAGTCAGTTCAGTTTTTTAATCCTGCAGTGTGAATTCAGACAGTTGTAGTTGGCAGGTTAAACTTAAGATGCGTCCTCTTTGTTCTCAGGCTCACCCAACGATAGCATATGAGCCGGGGGATTCGTTTGATGTGTTCTGCCCAAACAGAGCCGCAGAGGTGGAGGAGATGCTCCACAGATTGGGCCTTCACGACCAGAGGAACTGCCATGTCCATGTTTCCCTAAAAAAGGATCATAAGAAAAGAGGTGGGGTTGCATTTGTCACATCATTTTATCATGCTTATTTACACTACACAACAGTAAACCGCTCTGACAACACAATATCACTTATGCACATTTCATATATATGTTTTTACTTTCCAAAAGGTTCTGGTTTTATTATTGTCAGGATCATTTTCTAATGCCCTCTGCTCCCCGGCTGCAGGTGCCCAGGTGCCATCCTACATCCACCAGAGCCTTTCTTTGCTGTACTTGCTCACTTGGTGTCTGGAGATCAGAAGCGTCCCTAAGAAGGTAGAGTACAGTGTGTCCAAACATTACTCTGCAGCGACTGACTTTGTAAATTGCATCAACCGAGCCAGTCAACCTGTGTGTCAGCATAATAAGAGGGGAGTAGTTTCCTGTTTTACTTAAGTGTCATGTTTTTTTCCAGCCAGCGCACACTTCTTTTATTCCAATTCTCCAAAGAGGAGCAGTGTGTTTCTCTTCAGGCAGAAGTGCAATTACACTTTGACTGGTTCCCTCGGCACTGGTTTCTTCACTGAGCACACCTATCGGTACTGACACAGTCTGTTACGACCCCAAATGTTTGCAGGGGTCCATAGTTTGTTTTAATGAGCTCAGGCGGGACTGCATTTACTTGGTCTTGCTCGAGGCTGAAATAATGAGTTTTGTTTGGACAATGGAGATTAACACATTTGGTGAACATGTAACACGCACCTTGACCTTTGGCGAGGTCACCCAGGTCTCTTGTTTCCCTCAGTACCGAGCAGTGTCTACTACAGAGTCGTTTAACGTAGGAGTGAAGGCTGATTGTATCCATCTCCATTGCAGAGACAAAAGCCAGATGTGAGTGGGTTTCTTGATCAGTGGGAAAGGGGTTTAAGTCCCTTTACTCACAGTGGCTGACACGTCCTCCACTCCTTAGCCTGTGTCTAATATCCATCTCCCATATTCTGGCTCAACATTGTGTCCTCATCTTGATTATGCAAGTTAAATTGATTATTCAATAAGAAAAAACTGCCATATTCTAATGAAATTGAAAACTATTAATTTCCCTCTGGCATGAGCTGCATCAGTAATTCCCTGGCTTTTGTAAACAGTGTGCGCACCAAATGCCAAAATGAAGACAATTTGTTAAAATGTCAAAATATGGCAGCAAGCCGGTCGCTCCTCAAGAAAAAAAAAAAACAATTTAAAATATTGTGCAGTCTGCAGCACACACTTAACATAAAAATAAAATGTTCTGCGATAAGATTGAGGGGACTATTACAAAATAATTGTCCAAATGCCCGTGATTATTTTCCACTTTTCAGCCCCAGTCTGAGTCGTAACAGCCCCGATCCATCGACTTCCCTGCTGCTTACTTGTGCACACTCCTTCTCTCCAGTGTTATTAAACGCCTGCACGGAAATTGATTGCTGCAGGTCAGAGTGTTGTCTACACACTTACAAGGCAGTAAAGGCAGTCAGGATTTTATTTTACAACGCCTGCCTATGTAGTCCATGCAGTTTATCTGTTTTTACAAAAGCGTTTACAGCACCTATAATTTTTTAAAAGCCATGATTTTTGAGGATAGTGAAATATAATAACCCCAGCAGACTCTTATAGTGAGTACACTACCCAATACTATGTGTAATAGCGTCATATAAACCTAGGTATACTTGCACCTGTCTCACCGTTTCTACTGAGACAAATGTGAGAATATATCACACATTCCCTCTGACATTTAAATTCACCATCGCTTGACACGAGTCAAATACTGGTGAAGTGCTGGGTCTATTGAATGGATTTGGAAGATGAGGGTAATAATTCTTTGAGTACAAGCAAGAATGTGCTACTGATCTGTGCCTATGTGCACTCGTAAACTATAATGAATCACTGAAACTCTCCAGAAGACTCGGCGCTACAAATATTTAGAGGTTCTCGTTGCTGTATGGGATTGATAAATGGTTTTCAGAATAAAATCAAATAACTCTTAATGTTTAGCAGCTGTTGCATACATTTTTTTCTCCCTGAACCCTTTTTAATCCCGCAATTTAAATAACTGCCTACAGAAAGAATAATAAACAGTTATCGATGAAATGTCTCCTAAGCTTCAGCTTGTCTTCTGCAGATTTAACGTATGAATTGATTTTGATTAATTTGCCCGAGGATTAGAAGAATGCCTCTATTCATTCCTCCATGGCTTGAAAAGCATTTAAAAGCTAAATGATAGTTTGATGGGGCAGAAAGTGATTGTGCATATTAAATTGTCTGTATTCCTTAACTGAGTTATTGTCAGGCTGCTCTACCTTTTCATTTACAGAGTAAACGTGAAAGGATTTATATTTTATGGTCACTGTGCACAGTGTGGCACTGATGTTTCTCCTGCACAGAATGTATTTACCGGCTCCTCTTTTTACAGCGGTGAGCGGGCGCCTGAGTAAGCGACTTCACGTGCAATTTCTCTCTCTGTCAGGCGTTTCTACGAGCGCTGGTGGAGCACACGGCCGATGGCGTGCAGAGGAGGAGACTGCAGGAGCTCTGCAGCAAACAAGGCGCCGCAGATTACAACCTGTACATGAGAGACCCGAGCCTCAGCGTCTCGGAGCTGCTGGCAGCCTTTCCGTCCTGCTCGCCGCCTCTCAGCCTCCTCATAGGTCAGAATCCCTGCTGTTTTCTCACACAGTCAATCAGTCATGAGGTCCAAAAGTATTGTGTGTCTATATCTATCTGTGGTATTTTGTAAAAAACGTCTACATCACTTCATTGGGCAAACAAGTACAACATCTGATCAAAAATCCCATTTATTTAGCTTTTTTTCATTCGAATTTACTCAATCTTAAAGTTACTAGACAAATCCAGTAACTAATGAGTAATATGAATATCCTGACATGTTTTTAAGGATGTTTTTCATGTGTTTCATTATTTATTTTATTATAATAGATTAATATTTAATTAAAGCTGGCTTTCATGTCGGTTTAAGTGAAAGGGGAATTACAGTGATTGACATGTGGGTGTGATTTCGGCTGCCCCCTGTTCAAGACATCAGTGGAATAATTCCCTTCGGAAACGAGTCATTTCACTTTTAATGAGACCTCAGGTTATGTCAAGTCTACCATCTGTATTCAGGCGGGTTTGCCTATTTGGTTGGTTTTAAACCAGTAGGGGTCACTGCAGCCCCAGTTAACAGAGATTTGTGTGCACTGTTGACAGATCGACTTTGTGAGAGCATTTAATTGCACTGAATAGTCAAGACACTGGTCATCGGCGGGCTCCCCGAAGGGTAATTTCCTTGTCTCAAGTCCAGTATTTTTTTGCTGTGGTTATGATTGTGTTATTGCAGCTACAAGTAAAGAGCCACTCTCTCAGTTTTTATTACGATCCAACTCCCTGCCAATAATACCGATCATCTATCTTGCTGCTGTGTGCAATCCACACCACCCCGTCTTTGACCCTTTGAGCCAGCTGTTGGTGTAAAACTAACATTTTCTCTCAGCTCATTAGGACAGTTGGCCGCTCCTTCACTACAGATCTAATAAGATTTGACTGAAACTTACCAGACAGTGAAATGAGTTGGCTGCAGCTTCACACACAACTTGAACCGTCCTCTAAAAGCAGCTGTGTCACAGCCATCGGCCCCACCTCAATGTCAGTTATTCCCGGCCTTTACTTTCCAACCGCAGCCCCTTTTCCGGTGGTGAGCCGATGCAGAAATTGGCAAATCAGGCCCTCGTGAAAAATATGCATTCGGAGACCCTTCAGGGCAACAGCTGTTACTTTCGGGTACACAGGGCCGTTCACTGGTGAGCCGCTGAGCTGAGCAAGGACACATAACGCACAGACTCGGCCTGGGTCGTAGGTTAATGGTCAACTCGGACTCAGTGTGTCAGAGTTAAAGCATTTTTTTGCACAGTTCTCGGTTCATTAGCCCGACCCTGGGGAAGGTGTTTGCTGATCAGAGTTTATGCTGTAATACACTGACGATAAATAATGAGGAGAGATATGTGGAGGTCCAGATTTCTGTTGGCCGAGTGCAGACGGGGTCTAAAAGTAAATGATGGGTGTGAACCGAGAAGGATGCCTGCCTCTCACAGTCAGCTCTCCTGTTATATGCTCCATTGTTTCATATTGTGTGTCAGATAAAAAAAGGTTTGGGTTCATAGCCTCCGGGAACTGACCGCTGTCCGTGAGCATCTTTTTTCAATTTACTTTACTGCAGGGCTCAAATAGTATTGTACCAGGTTTATTCTTTCTTTTTTTTTTCTTTGTGACCTGTGGTAGAAAGTAAACTTAACTGAAGTAAAGTAAAGAGAATATGTCTGTATCTCAAGAGGCTGGGGCTCTTTCTCTATCCAGAGAAGTTTCCTGGTCACAGAGAATGTACTGCAAATCACAAATCCCCCCTTTTAAATCTTTTTTATTTAAAATATAATAAAATTCTCGAGAATACATTTTAAATGGTTCTGGGAAAAGCATGAGCTAGCAGCTTCTTTTCTCCGAACTTGAATTAAGCATTTGAAAGCAGCGGGAAAAAGTAAAGATGAGCAAAACCTTCCCACAGAGAATTCATCATCATGCTTTAATGCTAACAGCCTCCTTAATTTCATCCGCAGCCAAAGAAACTATCCATATATCTTAAGATATATAACTTCTATGCTCAACCACATTGCTATCTCCCCCCCCACTAAAATGTTGCCTCTGCATATATATTCCGACACAGAGACTTTGGAGATGGAATAGATTATAACACTGTGCAGTGTGATCGATGATACCCCCTGAAAATGATCATCTCTGAAAAACATTGCTGGAACCCTGGGACTGTATTTTTACAGAACTTTTCTTTTTTTCCCCCCATTGTGAAATACATATTTTCAGATGTATCCTCAAGCCACTTACTGCGAAAGAGAAACGGTGTTGCGCTTTAAAAGTGATCTATTCTTTGTATCCAGCAGCGGTATGATGATGATGCAGTGATGTGAGATGATGGATTGATTGTCCTCTGCTCGAGACATGTACTGTCTCTCTGTGAAAGAACTTGAGCGCCGTGCGGCTGCAGCAGATCGTGTTAACGGGCATGATGCGGCCATTCGCTGAGAGGGGCTCTCGCTGAAGGATTGCAGAATATGTTGTATGTGATGATTGTCCAGAAACTATAAGAAAAGTCCAGATACGTACTTCCTGCCCCTTCATAGAAAACTTTCAAATCGTGAAGTCTTTTCTTTTTTTTTTGGTCCATTCTGCTGCAGCTTACTGATTTTTATTTATGAAGATTTATTTACAAATGACTCACTGTGGGTTGGATCTACAGAACAAGCATATTGATTATATCAAAGCGAGGCCAGCCTGTAATCTTAGCTCTCTGGGTCAAAGTTGCCTGTCCATCCAGTCGAACATCTTTGTAAGTTTGTCCTTCTCAGCGGGGCAGAGGTGATGAGGATCTACAACATAAGTTTGTGTCGTATGAGAACATTTTGGTTTATATACATCCTGCATAGAAAAGCCTGGAGAACTGTGTGGGTTTAAACAGCTTTAACTCTCCTATGCTAAGACATCTTGGTCTCCCTGAGACTTCCTCCAACAGATTTTCTTTCCATCAGCCTTAATCAAACATATCAACAAGAAGAGACATTGTCTCTTAGTACATATACAAACAAAATGACGAACACACTATCCATATACATACTTCTGTATTCCCTCGAGATACCATATGTTTATTTGCACAGCTTCAAACAAGTTGTACTGCGAATAGCGCAAGAAACGAAAAGCTTTAGGCCTTATGTTTATCTTGTTTAGATTTTCTCCAAGTAATTGGAGTCATTAAATTTTAGTTAATCAGTCATTAGATCACTATTTATTAATCTAAAACAAATATGAAGGAATAGAAGGATTCTGGTTAAGTCAAAGGAAATGTGGCAGGGTTGTGCAGGGTCTATGTTTTTGTGCAAAAGCTTTCTTCCAGAATTTTCAGAGTTTCACGCGTCATCTTTAAAAAAAAAAAAAAAAACTCAGCTCAAAGAGATTAAATAGACGTCACAGTGTGGAGCTGCCTTACTCACATACTGAGCTGTTAAGATATCAGCGAAATCCACAAATGGAGAAGAGAGCAGATTTCGTCCAGCTGTTTGTCTTCCCAAGCACTTTGGCAGAAAAATGTGTTATTGTGGGGCCTCAGCTGGTACATATGGCGCACCGTTACTTTCCCAGGTTCATCTGTCACTGAAATACAAATGGAATGTGAGGGAGTGCATAGCAAGCACATCACACGACTCTCAATCATTCTCTTTGCTCACTTCTAATAGTTTGTGGCGGCCACAGCATCGCAAATGGCGTATCCTGTTGCTGCGGCTTCAGAAGATGCCTCTGACTCATGCTAATTTGCCAGACTTTTCCGACATCACCTCCCAGATGCAATGCACAGTACATATTACGCAAAAGAGGGCACCTTCATGGCTGGCATTGAAATAAGGTCTGCATAAGCAATCTGTCTCCTGGTGGCTCCACATCTGGACACATGGGATTCCATAACCCTGAGTTTGTAATTTTCATAAATATAGAAGTGTGTCCTAGAAACAAGAGCGTAACCTGGGTGGGGGCTGCCGAGGATGGATCGGCAGGGAGGACGTCTCAATGGAGCGAGATGACTTTCAGTTGTTATGTCTCCGCTCTGTCAGAGGTGTCTGTGAAACTAAATCTTAGCATGACGGCAGGATGACTGACAGTTGTGCTTGCCTTTCAGAGCATGTGCCGAAACTGCAGCCCAGGCCTTATTCAGCAGCCAGGTAAGATGACAGAGAATGTTGTACTGCAAATAATGGGGCTCTTTTAGTATCATGTCTCTGGAATAACACGTGTCCGTATGCATTTGTCTTATTTTGAGCAGATGATCACGTAGACCTATATCTAAAAACACCTGCCTCACTCTGGGCTTGAATAATATGTGGTCTTGGTCGTTTTTCCAACTGGTGTTTGGTTATGGAAATTATTCAGAAAAAAAGATTTAGCCTTCATGAAAAAAACATGTTTTACCATTTATAACAGTGATGCATCTGAACCATGGCATCTTAAGGAAATAAATGATCATCTTATTAATTTAAAAATGGTAACCTTTTATCATTTTCTCAGCTTCAACAGAAATATGTTTTTCTTTCCTCTGGCATCTTTAGAAATGCTGAATGAGAAACCTGATTAAATCTTTTTGAATAGTTGCCATCTTCCAAATTAGATTGTATAGAAGATACAGAGTAGTTCTAAATTATAGGTACATCCCGAAAAATCAGGCTTCGGTTGGAGATTGATGATGAGAGGAGGATGTATTTTGTGCCAAAGTTCATAATTGTACATTTCCTTATGATTTAAACTGTAAATAGCAATTTTATGTTGCCATCCTGGGACAATTATAAATATTGTTTGGGGGTCTTGTGACCTTCTCACCTTTTTTTTGTAAATGGGTTGTTAATATTTCATCCCTGTGCTTGTGTCATGATATTTCACTCCTTCAGTTTGTTTATATGCACTACGAGGCAGTTAGAGTATGCATGATGAGATTTATATCGATCGTGCTCTATTGGCAGCCGTGCCGTGCCGTCCACTGGAGATCTGCTATTTTGCCAATGCCTCTGCAGTGTTGGATTCGGCCGTTCAAATTATCTGACATCTGAGAGATTGAGTTGTAAAATGGCTCCAGGAATAGTTTGAAAGTGTTTAGCATTTTCATATTTTTTCGATATTTAGAGACATTTAGAAACCGCTTTAAAAAGTAGCCCAACCTATGTATGCAAGTATCTAAAGTTTGTTATGAAATGCAGAACATAACCGTCTCTGTCTATCTTCAAAAACCACACATTTCTTCCGAGAGCATATCCTCTCCTAACACCTCTAACAGCCTCACATGCCAAACTAGCACTTACTTAGGTTCACTTCTCTACCTGATCTCCAACTCCCACTGAACAGACTCAGCACTTAACACTTACTTCAAGGTCTCCTACTGTACTGAATGTCGCCACTCAGTTGTAAACTGCTTTAGATATAGATTCCCTAGTTATACCTTGATCAGTCCATGTCCTATGTGTCTTTGTTTAGATATAAACATCCCGTAAGGTCAGCGATGAAGGGTTGATGAATAATGGACTGTAAATATTGTTTTGCCTTCAGCAGGTCGCGCTTAGTTTAAATAGGCTCAAGTGTTCCTTCTTTTTGCCTCACTTAGCCAGTCATTGATCTGCTCTTCCTGTTAAGCTAGTGCCCATTAACTTTGCTTTAAAGCTCATGTGGAACAGCATCATCTAACGAAATGTCAAAACTTCTCCACTCCTCTCATTAGTCCCTCACTTAGCTGCTGGTGTGTGTGTGTTTGTGTGTGTGTGTGTGCACCAGTCTATGTTTGTGTGGAGAGAAGGAGAACGGACAGGAGAGACAGTGGCTGTAGTTTATCAGATGGTGCAGAGACATTAGAGGCCTGCATTATTGATGCTGTGGTCAATAGAGGTCTCCAGTGGCCCACAGGAACTGCAGAGTGAAGGATGAGGGAGCGAGAGAAGGCTTCAGCCAGCAGTGAGGACCAGACTGGGGAGAAGGGAGAGGCGGTTTTATTGACGACAGACAGAAAGTTAAAAAAAAACCCATCTCGCTCCCATAAGTGTATTTTTAAGTCTAGAATGAAGCTGAAGAAGATGTTATTGGGTTTTTTATATCCAGCAGGGGAACTTTTGTCCCTGGAGGGGGCTTATGTAGTTGATGGTGGTGGTGGGGGTATGTGGAAAGAAGGTGATAAGTGTCCCAGCTTATTTGAGAAACGTTAAATTATGATTTAATAAACAATTGTCAAATGGTTTAGATCATAGAATGTAAAAAAAGATGGAAGACGCATTTCAACCTCGTCCCGTCAAACAGACAAATTAATCTAAAATATCTTGGAACGTCACCATCTTGCTCTCTTGATTTCATTTGGAGCCATGTGTCTGTGCTGCAGTGATTGTGGTGTGGAGCCACAGTGTCACACACTCAACCAGCCAATCGCTACTCAGTCTCTATCTATCATTACATTGAACTCCAATTTATTACATAAAATAACTAAACCTTAACTTAACGGCAAAATAAACATTTGATCTAACATGTACTCTGACTTCCCTGTGAGGTTCATGTCCCATTCACTAACATGGGGGCAGCAGGGTATACGACATATACTAGAGCCTGCCACCAGGGGGCGATCAAGTTGTTGATGGAAGAGGAATTGAGCTCATCTGACTGGACATCGTCAGGCAATAGAAAACATTCGAGAACCACTGGTGCCGATTTATAATTTAACCCACACCGAGGGGCATGTCTATATTTGTAAATGCCGTTCGACTCGCACGTCACGTATCCTTGTAACTTTGTTCAGCTGCTGAAATGTGAATTTTTTTATTGACGGGCTCTCTGTGTGAATCATTTGACGCAGTGTTGTCCTGTCTCGAGATTTATCCTGGCTCGTAATACTCGTGTCTTTCTGTACCCATCTGTTCTGCCTTGGCTTGTCTATATTTCACTCCATTTTACACTTCTTAGTCTCTGTGCATCTTCCCGCTTGTCACTGCCTGTTTGTATGTCTTGCACACCCTCTCTCACCCACTGTTGTTGTTTCCCCGCTCCCTGTCTTCCTCCGTCTTCAACTCTCTGTGGTCTCATCTCCGCAGCTCCTGTCTCAAGCATCCAGGCAAGCTGCATTTTGTCTTCAACGTGGTCGAGTTCCCAGCATGCTTTGGACGGCCTGCTGGGAGGCGAGGTTTGTGTACCGGTTGGCTGTTTGACCTCATCAATCGTGGCCTGGTTTTCCCGGAGAGGGTGGAGCGCTCTGGCGGCCCGGCTCTGCCTAAGGTAATGAGCACCCTGGAAACTAGACTGTGCAAATTTGCGAGCTCTTGTTTGGCTTATCCATTTTTAAGTGTTCAAATTTGCAAGAACAAGAGTTCACAAGTTCTCTCACAGCAACCCCCCTCCCCCCACACTCATAGGGAGGAAAAACACATGTAGCTCTGCACACCTTCCATACTTTCTTAATTTTTTCTAATAAGAACGCCCACAGAGCCCATTCCTCAAATCCTCAAATATTAAAGTTCGAGACATCACTGAATAAAAGAAAAGGTGGAATATCAGAAAACTTCGGTTTCTGGAATGAGGGATGCAACCGGTTTGTACTACATGTTTTAAAAACTCCTCTGGAAACTCAGTTTGAATTCATGAGACGCTGAATAAAACAGAAGCTTTGGGCCAGTTGACTGTGGTTGATTACAAAAATGAATTTAAATTAGAGCAGGTAAATCTCCACCACAGCCTCTATGGATTCCAGTTGGAGCTTGTGCGTTTTCTCATTAGTATGTCT
Source organism: Platichthys flesus (assembly GCF_949316205.1). NCBI lineage: Eukaryota > Metazoa > Chordata > Actinopteri > Pleuronectiformes > Pleuronectidae > Platichthys > Platichthys flesus. Next base: position 11,249,049 of record NC_084965.1, read on the forward strand.
TAGAATATTAAGTACATCAATTAATAGATTGGTAGGCCCACAGTGGCTTCTCAGCATTTTTGTAATTACTCTCATTATTTTGAATGCTTTCTAATGGCCTCTGACCCTAGATCCATGTGAGCTTGAGACCCAACTGCTCCTTCCGGCCTCCCTCTGATCTGTCGCTGCCCTTCATCATGGTCGGCCCGGGCACAGGCGTTGCCCCCTTCATCGGTTTCCTCCAGCAAAGGTATCGCGAATTTGACACTACATTATCTTGTTAACACACCATAATAATATCTCCTTTATATAAAGGTGATTATCTCATTGCCAGGAGAGGAGTTTGCCATTTGTTTTTATCTCCCCTGGTGAGTCATGTTCGACTTCAGGAATTTTCCGGGGAAACTGAGAAGCTCTCTCACCTCGCTTTCCTGCTTCTTTTACATTTTCGCTACCCTGTTCTCAAGATTTAAAAAAATAAAAGCACACAAACGTTCCTGCACCAACTTCCAGAAGTTTGTGACATCATGTTGCGTGGAAAAAGTGCAGCCTCAGTGTCTAGACTTCACAAAAAAAACAAGAAGAAGAGGACAAAGACAGTTTATCAAGAGAGAGGCATAGCATTTTTGCAAATGTCTCCACCAAGTGCATGTGGTAATGCCCTTGATCCCGTGCCCCTGTTATTAAGACAAGAAGTGCTGCTGAAGTCGGCCTGTCAAACGTCCATGTCGAGCGTCAGAACCATGCGGGTTGTGTGCTGATTGGTGCGCTGCGTGTCACGGATTATTCGGGCTGAAACTTCTGCGCCCCGTGATGAATATTCATGGCGGTTGAAAGTGATGTGCGTGAAGTGCACATCATCTACGGATATTTCCAAAGTAATCTGCAGAGGCAATTAAACGAGGCCCCGCTCAAAGCCTGTAAAAGTCCATGTCATGTACATCTCATAAGACATAATTAATCTCGTGGCAAGGTCGGTGATCACGTTAGGGATTATTTCAGATACTTCACTCGTCTCTCAACTGGGGAAAAGAAGCCGTCTTTCAATCCACGCACTTATGACTTGACGTGTAATGAACAGTGAGGAGTCGAAGCAGCACCTGGCGCTTTATTGATTTGAAAGTATTAAGTTCTGTAGGTGGTGTCCGCATTGTTGGTGTAAATCGTTGCTTGTAATTGCTGATGAGCTGCCGCTGGGATATTGACTGTTAGCTGGGTGCGTCATAGTTCTCTTCAGTTTGTTTAAGTCTCGATACTTGAGGAGTGGAATCAGGAAAGGCTTTTGTTTAAAGTCTCCGAATTGAAGGGGTGAAAGGAGACCTGGAGAAGATGACCTGCCAGACGATGAATGTGACTCGAGCCTCTCTTATTCAGGCTGATGGCCATTTGTTGATGCAGGCCCATAGCCGCCATGACTCCGAGAAGGTGGAGTGAACATTTTTAGTCCGACTGACATGTCTGACTTCTGGGTGGCTTTGTATAAATGAGGTTGTGCCCCAGTCAACTCCAATTGTCTCTGAATCCCCCGGAAGTCTCCTCTGTTGTGGCGGGCGGCGTCGGCCGGGGGTGATTGCTCTGAGAGGTGACACGGCATCTGCCTGAGCGATGGCGCGGCTGGGATTGTCTGAAGAAGGTGAGTGGTCTTCTGGGGGTGGGAGGTGTTTGTGCCTTCAGGATGCGGGAGCACTGAAGATGGCAGGCGGTTTTCTTTTTTTGTGGACTGACCTGGTCACAGTGCTCGCAGACAGACTCCTCTCCTTGGTGGCAGTGGTGGTGTTAGGCAGTGGTATCAACATATCAGTCTTACTTTGATCCTTCCAGCGCTGCCCAAACAATTCTCTGTAAAATCGAACATTTTGATATGCACATTTAAATGTTAATGCTCTGTCCTTGCCAACCTGCTCGTCAACTGAGGCCTCAACTGGGCTTTTTCAAGGGCTTTGTTTCATAAACCCAAAAATCTACAAGCCCTTTACAAAATGCCTCCTTCAAAGTTCAATGTTTTGGATTTTGAAAATGCCTTTTGTTTAATTCCAAATGTATTTTGCTTTTCGGCTCTTTCGCTGTTGAGAGTAAAAACCCAGTGTGAAAGGGTTTGCCAGCCTCTCAGTCTCTTCTCCCTCTCTGGGCCTCTCATCCTCTCCCCTGCCAGCTGCATTTTGTGCTGGACGACTGTAAAAACCTGTCCTGGTGCGCGGCATTGTACAGCATCTGACTTGTGATTCCAAACAAAGCCTCAGCGGCTGACGCTGCGCTCTGACAGGAGATAACAATCACCAGTTTGTCAACGGGACGCCGAAATCTGCCTCGAGGCCCCAGGAAGGTCCTATTAGCAGCAAAACAACATCGGGGCACTTTTATCTTCCTACCTCTCCACTTTTCCACTCCCACTGTTAATCAATGGCTGTTTTCAGGAGTACGTTGTATGAGTTTGTAGTGCTGGTTACAAGTAGAAGAAGGTCAGCGCCTCACTTGGTGGTACTGGGTTTTAATAAGGCCCCCAATTGATCGAGTATTGATTGCTGTTGTTCGCGTGGAAGGATTTTATGGAGAATGTTATTTTCAGTGTCTTTCTGTTTTTCCGCTCGGAGCATTGACAATTAAACAATTATCGTATTTTAACTGAGTTGTTATTCTTAATCTCCTTAGCAGCTCTAATAAGCTTTTATTTTGGAAAAATTAATACCAAGGTATGCCAGTAGGCATACTTGGATCATTCAATAAGACAAATTGTGTTAAAGTTTGTGTGTGTGTGGATAAATATTGAGTCTCCATTTATAGCCAGACAGATGATTATAATTAGCATCTTGCTGCTCAACCTCGTCCTGTATTATGAAAACATTTTGGATTCAGCTGTCGTTTGTTTACTTTTTTTTTGGGGGGGGGGGGGTTGTTCTTGCTGTATTATTATTATTTCTGCCTAAAAAGCCACTCTGCACCAGTTGCACGGAGCTGTAGAGAAAACAGATGAAACCTATGAGATAATTGTGATGTTTACCAAGTCCTCACCTCAGCTTCCCTTGCAGTCCCCCCCCCCCCCCCCCCCCGCTGATCAGCTGAATAGCACTGAAAGGCAGCCGCCTCTGATTTCGACCCCAAATGGAGTGCTCTGTAGATGCTGGCTTCCCCCTGGGATTGCATTGCAGGCGGTTATAGTGTGGCTATGTGATGTGATGTGATTTGTATTCAGGGAAAGGCGCCGGTGTGGTCTACTCAGAATGGAATCCAGGTTTTTCATATTGGTATTGATTCCTTTAGGGCAGGCGGCAAGAGGAGAGAGACGAGCACACTAAAATGAGTTTACTCGAGGCTGTCTGCAGATCAGAAGAATCTCGTCCAGGATGCTAATGGCTGGGATCTGAGTGTTTGGATCAGCCCGGCCAGACAGCTCTCTTACCAAGCCTCATTCACAGATATAAAGTTCAAACAAACTTCTTTTTCTTTTTTTATTAGCTCGTCAACTTCTAATTAAATTAATGGAGAGCAAAGCTTTGTTTTGGTATTGTCCATCAGACATTTGCATTGATTTTGTTTTTTTCACTCAAGCTAATTAGTCTGGAGTCGCAACGAAACGATTGACTGATCTGTTCATGAATATGAAACAGTAAATATACTTCTTCATTCTAGGAAATGTCAGGAAACAGAGAAAAAACAAATCCATGACGTCCTCACATTTCTTTCAATGCAAATAAATTAAACTTTTCAGTGACAGAAAAAGAAAGAGACAGGCTAAAAGCAGGGCATGTTTGGGATAAAAGAGTTGTCCCTCTAAATCCCCTTTTAACCTCCTACATTTGAATTTTAAATGAACCATTACAAATTCGGTGAAAATTAGCATAAAAGACTAAATGGATTCTGACAATTGAGAATTTTCTTTTGACTGAGAAGTCAAACTTCTTGCCACCTTGTCCTCAGTGACTTTATCATGCTTTAAAAAAACTAGAATTTTAATAGTCTCGAACAGTATGAACACTTTTATTGTTCCCACATGAAACTTGAAGTGCCACCTCAGGATTTTGTCCCTGCTGGAAGGCACTAATGTCCTCTGAAGGGACCCACCCCAGAGTTTGAAAACCACTGATGATGTCAAATGTCTCTCTTCTCCAAAATATGCTTTTGACTATTGTCAAAGAAAAGTTTCTCTGTGCTCAACTTAAACTGAAGTTGAGGTTTGTTCTTTGTTTGGAACCCAGTATATATACTGAGTGAGGATAACGGACCTGAGCCCTGGTACGTTGGTACCTCTTGGGACCTGTAAGGACGGGTCAGCCGGGTTTCGGACCAAAAATTATGAAATCATATTCGGGTTCAAGTCAGTCAAGCAATAACAATGCAAGTCACAAACCCGGTGCAGCTTTTACATTGACAGCATTGGGCTCAGGTCAGATTCCCACATAAAAAGCTTTTGCCTTCTGGTCAGTCTCTGTTTGTTTTCTCTCACCTCGGATGGATTTTAGACTCATCCACCCTGATACAAACAGACAGATCTCTTCTTAAAACCTTTATTTTTGTGAAAGCTTTAACAAATGATTGACATTGGGGTCTTTATTACTTATTTACACTCACTCATCCTATAGACATGATTTTATCAATTTTTTTGTTCTATTTTCTCAGCTTCTGTTGTTTTATTTTATTGTCTGGTGTTATTTTCTTTATCGTTAAGAGAAGTGCTAAATAAATAAAGTGTACGACTGTTATTATTATATTACTTTGAGTAATGCAGGAGACGTCTTCAATCCATTGAGCTTTTGAACAGAACAGATTTTTTCAGGTTTCAGAAAGATAACAGTACTTTTGGTGCCAAAAAACCACATTGGACACAAGTTATGATTCAAAGCATGTCAACATTTTTTTGGTAAAAACTTTTCTCTTCTCCTCTCGAAATAATTGATTGATCAAACTATAATTTGAGCACCGAATTTGTGTGGAAGTCACCCAAATTTTTAAGCTCCTACACACAGTTGGCCACCATTTGAATGTTTTTTGTACTGGAAAACACAGGGCATGATTCCATCAGTTCATGAATAGCAAAGGATTGGATCTATAGGAGGGAAGCAGCACCTTATCCTCAGAGTGCAGCAGTGCAGCACAAAGGGCCGGGTCTCAATGCCTCTCTTTGGCGTCCCTGAGCCCCTCGTCGTGGTCGGTCAACCCCCTCCAGACAGGGCTCACAGATAATACCGGGCGCTTCAGAGAGTCACCTGACTGATGGCATCATGAAAGGTTGGGGGGGGTCAACTGTCGTTATCTGGGTAGAGGCCTGTCACCTTTTCAGCAGGTGTGCAGCACAGATAGAGGACCGCCGTCCTCAGAGCAGCTTTGTGCCACTGCGTTGCCTATTGCCTGCAAAGGATTCTGGGAGCTTTGCCAGACGCTCGAGCCACAAGAGAAATCACCTTTGCATGAGCAGTGTTTTTTGAACCCACATAAACGCACGAGCAACACACACGAAGGGCGAGGCCTACTTTAGTTTTCCTGTCTAAAGTGATTAGATCTGTCCTCCTGTTCGGGTGAAATTTAATAATACATATAATTGTCATCGTTGTTTCCGTGCATTAGGCAATCGTGGCACTCGGCGGACTGTCACTGGAGAAAGAGCTTAACGGTGTCACTACTCTTCTTTAACCTCTGCCGCGGGAAAGGACTTCCTCTCCCCCCCCCATCTGGTCTGGTCGTCTGCTAGTATTGATTGACCGCTAACCCTCCGTTGTTTGACTTTCAGAGAGCGGGAGAGGCAGGCGAACCCCGAGGCTGCGTTTGGCGAGACCTGGCTGTTCTTCGGCTGTCGCCACAGAGACGGGGACTACCTGTTCAGGTAAGCTGTGTGTGTCTGTTCTCAGTCAGGTGGTCCGACCCTCATTTACATTCACACCTCCTCCATAGACTCTACCTGACCTCTCGTACTGCTCTTGCCGCCCACGTCCCTTTTCACCTTGCCACGGCGTATTGAAATATATCACCTGTATAATATACATTTTATCATCTGTATGTATCATGTGGGTGTCTTATCTTCGATTATATGTTTGAGTTTCACGAACACTGTGCTGCCTTCTCAGCTCAAGGATGTGTCATAAGGTCTTTGGACAGAAAACCGACAAAGCCAAATGTTTTTCTTCCTACGGGTATAAAGCATCAAGGATACAAGCATCTTGTTGCATTGGCCTTTAACTGTGAAAGCAGGATATTGCACAGAGGTTATGTGACTGTTTATCAAAGCTGGGTATTTGAAGGCTTTGCTATGTTATGAATCCTATTCAAAGCTGATAAAATATCCTGGTTTCCTCAGCTCAGGAGCTAATGATTGTAATGAGTCTCTCAGAAAACCTTTAATATTCCTCCGCTTTTCATTTCTTCTTTTCATTTCAGGCAACCTTTTTAGCAATTATGTGATATTAAGGTGGCATTTGTGGATATTGCGAAAAAATTAAAAGTTGCATATAAGTAAATATTTAGTTCATCCTTAGGGGAGAAATTGTAAAACCCCCAGAGAATTATCACACAGCTCTGAAGTTCAACTCATGTCTCTGGAACATTTTAGAAGCCTTCAGATATGTTTTGTTTTTACAACTTGATTGTTTTGATTGACTCTCACAGCTCTCATTGGGCTGAATTCTTAGACGGGCTTTAATGCGCACTTTGTTCAAATTAATCTGAATACATGAGTGAACGCAGTGAAACAAGATTTAACACTTGTCTTTAATGCCTCCTCTGCTGAATAGACCATAGTGTGACACAAAGCTGTATTCTAGATAGGAAGTGATGTTCTCTATAGTGAGAGATGTGGAAACAAAAAAAGTCAATATTGGCCAGTGAGATAATTTTCATCATAATAAGTATTTGTTAATGATACCTGGCTCAAATTATTGGATGGAAATTGTATCCAACTAAATTTAACCGAATATTATACTAACTTTCTTCTATTGATCTTGTTTTGAGGCACGGTGTAGTGACATCACCCTGTGAGTGGATCACCCCCCCCCCCACTCCTTAATTGATCGGCTTTTTCCTAGTATCAGTAGCGCGCATGTACTGAACGCAGGGCCACCGATCGACTTCTTTTTGTAGGATTAAACAGCATGAATGGATTAGCATCCTTAATCACACGCGAATAGATCAGAGAGGATGTTGTTTGTTCCCCTTGGTGTCCTCTATCCCTTCGTTAAACAGCAGCTCACAGCCAGGTAGCAGGTAGTGTGTGTTCACAGGGCGGGCGTCTCTGATGATCAGCCCCCCCCCCCCCACGGCGTTGACCAAAGCAATTAGTCAGTTTTTTCGTGAGCCACCCGTGAAGAGTTGTACTTAATTTAAATAGGTTAGCAGAATGAGAACAACATACCTGCCTGCATTCATCTCCATTGGATTCCCTTTAGAAGTAAGTAAGTGCAACTTGATCGCCTCGGAATTTAGGAACCTGCTTAGCATAGTCGGTGCCACCTCTCAGTGTCCCAGATTTTTATTTTTTACAGAAAAGTTCGAAACCTGAACTTTCATAAATGGCTTTTTATGCTTATAAATATAATAATATTATTAAGGCAGGATGTGCCCAACGTTGCAGCGAAAGCAAACAAAGCTTTGCGATCTGCCTCAATCACCCAACAGCACTCAAACGTCCCTGTGAGAGGTTGATGCCAATCTGGCTGCTTGTCACATCAAACTTGTCCTCCCCTTTTCCCCGGCGCTGCACTTATCCTTCTCCCCCCACTCCGATTTCCCAGCCTCTTTATGGCATGTGATTTCATGCTGCAGGGGGAAATGTGACTGGGACGCCTGCTGGGTTCACGTCAGGGTCCGGGATATTGCCACAGGCTGTTATGAGTGTATATATGTGTGTGTGTGTGGCACTCTGAGGAGTTTCAGGTTGTGCCTCTCAGAAATTCTCGACTGTTATTGTGTTTTTCTAAAAAATAAAAGTCACTGTCCTTTGCCGTCCAGCGGTTCCTGTTCCCCTCACATGGTTATTTACGATTCTCAATCAGACGTCAAGCAGCAGGATTCCAATAACCTCCGCTCTGATTGTTCACGTTGTTGCCCCGGTGTTCAAACACATTTCACAATCACGCATCTCGGTCGAAAGAACAAGATTCTTTTAATAGCTCTGTCTTCAATCAAAGGTTAACCGGTGAGCGTAGCTGAAGAAGCAATAATCCTGCACACATTTGGCACAGGGGGAAAAAAAAGAGAACAATACTTTTCTCTCACTTCAGTATTCTGTGTCTGTGTGTTATTGAAAAGTGCCCTTTTTTAGTCTAGGGGTTACTGCACAATACACAGACCCCTGAGGCGAAGACCTTCACCCATGGTCGTGTGTGTGTGTGTGTGTGTGTGTGTGTGTGTGTGTGTGTGTGTGTGTGTGTGTGTGTGTGTGTGTGTGTGTGTGTGTGTGTGTGTGTGTGCGGTTTTACTCATTCCGACTGCTTAACTTTAAACATGATGCTCTGAGCCACAGTAAACTTGACTCCCTCACTGCCTTCTTCCTCCTCCTCCTCCTCCTCCTCTTGCAATAGCACCCCAGGCCCTGTAAAAACTCTGAGGCAGACGAAGGAGTAGTTGGCAAGCAGAACCAGCGATGGGGAGCAAGGTTACACAAATCTGTAAGGCTGGAAGGAATTATTCTAAAAAGATGCTTACAACAGTGACTTGACCTTGCTTATGAAATCAGATTATTTTATTTTTTTTGGCACTTTTCTCGTTAAGCAAGACAAATTGGTTGTCTGACTAAAACCCCTTGCCTGTGAGAGTTGTATCCTATTGAGCTTGACAGAATTTTTTTGTCCATCTGAGATGTTCTGGGTTATATGCTGGTTGAAGCTGTTGCTAAATATCTTAGGGGGAAGAATTGAGTTGAATTGTTGGCAGTGTTGAGCCAAGAGTTTCAAATGTGATTTCTTTGTTATAAAAAACATCAACATGTATTTGCTGCTTTCTCCACAAAGTTGGACCCCCATTCACGGTTACATGATAGACTCACTTTCACCATTCACGACAACATTGCAGGAAAAACAGTGTGTGGATGTTGACTTTGCCCACTGTCTCCTGTTCCTCCAGAGAGGAGCTGGAGGGCTTCGTGACCAGCGGTGTCCTAAACCACCTCAAGGTGTGTTTCTCGAGAGACGCCCCGGAGCAGGAGGAGCAGAAGGAGGTCGCCACCTCGGTAGCTCGACCCAGATACGTCCAGCACAACCTGCTGCTCAACAGCCGTGACGTCACCGATATCCTGCTCAAACGGAACGGCTCCCTCTACGTCTGCGGGTGAGACCGACTCAACGGTCAGACTGTTTACAGCAGCGGTGCCCTGATGTCCACCTGGGATGTTCCCGTCATGTTGTGGCTCAGTTTTTCAGTGAATCGTGATGTTCCAATCTGTTGTTATAGCAAATATATTCAATATATCAAATTACTCGGAAAAAAAACCTACTTGAGCAATTAGCACGTTGATTGAAGCATTTTATTTACCGTGGGAGTTTCTTGAAACGCAGTGATCTCTATTACAAAAGGTAAAAATCTTGTTTTAACGCGGCTGTGTTCAAAACAAATTACACATCCCAATTTGCAGGGGTAAAAACAAAGAGAAACAAAGGAAATAGCTCTAATTTCTCAAAGGAGGAGGGGGATGAGTTTCTGTATTTTCTTCTCACCATCAACAATTCCCGTCGAAAAATCATGAGAACGACATTGAGTGCCTCCCATTAACAACTATTGTTTTGTGTATCCAAAACCCGATTGAGCGTAGTCTCCTGTGCCGTGGAGCTGGAAGTGACACAGCCAAGCTGATTAACTACCTGTCGAGCAGCGAGCGTCTCTGTTTCAGAGCGAGGGTCTGAATTCATGGAGGAAAAAAAAACAACAATAGCTGCCGAAGTGCTTTGCTCGAGGGCGAGTTATTGAGCGGGAAGAGAATCGCACTCGCGTAACCCTCACACACTATTCGAGGTATAATCAGTCGCAACGTTCCGCTCACATCACTTTGCTGCCCTCACCCTGATGCAGCGCTTTGTAGAAGCTTGTAGCATTCATAGCGTATATGCACCCCCCCCCCATCCCCTCTTCACAACAACAACAACTTGATCTATCTGCCCGTTCAAACACAGCGAGGTGCGTACCGAGTCAAGTCTTGTCAACATTTATGTATCTCAATATCACATCCTTTGTTTCCCCTCTCTCGTCACTGCCTTACCTCCGAGTGAAAGGACTTTTGAAACCTCTCAACTGAGTGAGTCCAAAAAAATATTCATCACCGCTGGATGATGAATCTCCCCCAATGTGCTGCGACAGCCAGATAGAGATTTCAGCAATTTCCTCCCAGGATGCACTCCTGCACTCGCTGGTTCTACAAACAGCTTAGGCCACAGGGCACCGTCTCAGAAGACGTATTTATTAATTGTGTTTCCCCTCATTTCCTCCCAATATATTCAAACTGTTTTCTACCTCATCCAGGGATGCAAAGAACATGGCTAAGGATGTGAACGACACCCTGGTGGAGATGGTCCGAGCCGAGCTTCAGGTGGACCAACTGGAGGCCATGAAGAGACTGGCGGGGCTGAGAGAGGAGAAACGCTACCTGCAGGACATCTGGGGCTGACGGAGGACATGCTGAGCTTTTCTTTTTTACAACCTAAATAAAAAGTAAAAAAAGAATCAGCATGCTCAGCTGTAACCTCTAGAACCATTAAATCGCGGATGCTGAAGCCTGGAGGTAGTTTACACCACCCAGCGCTACCAAGATGGAATGTACATTGCTAGCCCGGGGGTAGCGGTTCACTACATCATCTCGGGCTTGGCTGTTTGAACAGAAATGACCTTGGTCGGGGCAATAGTGTCGGAGATTGGTCCTGCAGTGTGAACATGTGTGTTTCAGTGGAGAAAAGCCTCCACCGCTCCTCCTGGTGTTTACTACCGTCGGTAGCGTCTGGTGAGACGGAGAGCGGGATGACGCTCCAGCCTGGATTGAAACAACACAATCATCTCAAGTTCTTAAACTGTACACACACTCACACAAACACACACTCTCACATCTCTCAATAGTTGTGAGGACACTCGTTGACATTATGCATTCCCTAGCCCCTTTACCCATCACAACTAAATACCTAACCCTAAAACCAAGTCTTAACGCTCAGACAGTCCACTGACTCCGTGAGTATCAATGATGGTGTTAAACCAAAATTGGCCCTCATAACCATGGATAGACACTCACACAAGCACACACGCACACACAAACATAACAAATCTTATTGTCATTCAGGGACAAATTATTATTTAATATTTTTCATGCAATATTTTATTTTTTGAGAATATGCCAAACCACCTCTCTGCATTAAAGTTTACCTCCAAAGTCAATTTTTTTTATTACAAAGGAAAAATGACAGTAAATTGGCTTGATTTTGTTTTCCTCCAGTATTATACAGGATCATCATATTTTCATCCTAAACACTGTGGATAATGGACTTTTTATCCTATTTTGGAAATAATGATAATTAGTATGGGATCCCCCCCAAACAAAAACAATCTGTCAGTTTCCTAAATAGAGTCCACGGAGTTGACTTTGTCATTAATTCCTCATAACACCATGTAAGTGCTGAGTACACACGTTGTGCCTCTGAAGGACGATGTGCTGCTCTGTGCAGACGGACCGTTAGTCCTGCCAAAACAACCCAAATCTTCCAGACTGTGGTGAAAACAAACCCAACTGGTCCCAGTGTGCTGAGGAATAAAAAGTCATCTCAGTGTGAACCGCTGCTGTCTTCAGTTCTTCTTGTGCTCACACAGGCTGCGTTTGACCTCACCGCACATGCATTTGCGGGTGTGTGCGGGAGGAAGTTTTTCCTGCATTATCGGGAGGCAAAGGAAATTGTTTGGGAGATAATGAACGCTGATTGATTGGGGGGGGGATTGTTGTTTTTTTTAATGCGGAGCTAATTTGATTGTTCAGGGTGACTTTGGTCAGAAGATGAAAGCACTCTTTGCTAATTGAAGGCTTTTCGCGATGGGCTGCTTCGAGCAGCGCAGGGCCCCAGAGAGAGGCTTCCCAGAATTAAATCTTCTAACAGCAGTCGTTTTATTTATCCTTGTGTAGGAAGGAGGGGGGGGGGGGAGAAAAACATGTTTACACTCTCGGCTGCCCGCGCCATAGATGACACGCTATGGGCTACACATATTTTTTTGTTGTTCAGCCAAGTAAACAAAACAATCACTGTCGCAGAAAACAATCCCTGATAGTGAATAATTGGTGTAATGCAGTGTGGTCAGAGGTGGAGGCATCCTCGTGTTTGTCCAAGCGCAGCCGGCTGCACCTCCTCACCCTCATCTCTCAGCCTCCTGCTGCTTCACCGAGTCACAGGAGCGGAGTACGACCGAATTAAAATAATGATGCACTGTGGGCTTAACAGGGGCACCAGTCTCATCTCACATGGACGCACATGTACAATCTGTAGCTTCTATTCAATGCAACACTATAATGTCGTTGAGGAAATGAGAAAAAAATTCTATATATGTTGCACCAAAAAGTACATTTCATCAGAGTACCCGGTGCTGGGAGGTAACAAAGTAAATATGTTGCGTATCTGTAGATTCCTGAAGTAGATTTATTTACAGGGACCTTTCACTTCTAATACATTTTTTTACACAGCATCGTTACATGTTCATAATGTTTTTCATGTTTTAATCAATAACTAGAGGGGGATCACTGATCCTAACACAGCGGGCAGGTAACTGAAGACCCCGCCTCCTTCAACCGGAGCAGAGCACGTGTGCAGCAGCAGAATCACTGGTGAGGAAGAATTCTAAACTGGATTCAGTAGAGGCCACTGCTGAGACATATTGATGGAGTGGAACGTTGTATAAGGCCGGGGGAGCACTGTGAGTTTGACCCGCTCTAGAGGTAGTAGAAATGTAGTTTATTGCTGGATGTAACTTCAGAGCAAGATAGAAAAAGAAAAAAGGGTTGTTAAAGTTTTCAGAGTGAAGTTAGTGATCAATTAACAATATAGTAGCCTCGAATGTAGTCTGCTAAACCAAAAGTCCTCACGTCTTTCAATCAACCTGTGCGCCCGTTATCATCGCCTCTTTTTGTTTGGATGTTACATATGACAAAGCTATATTAGACGACTTTGACAAAAACACTGGTCGGCAGTCAGAAGAATAAAAAGTACAGAATAATCAGTGAGATTGTGTCAGACTGTACAGTGTGACAGCATAAATCACTAGCTTTACTTTTATACATCTAAATCAAATGCTCACTTACTTAGGAGTTCATGGGGTAATTTTACTTCATTACATTTGGTCTAATTGTACTTTTCCCTATGTATTGTTTGAGTGCTTCCTCCACCACTGAGAGCGACACAGGCGTGATCACTATTTGTGAATATAGTTTAAGAACCATGAAGTTCATTTAAACTGAACAGCTATTATTTACCTATCCTATTAACATGCCCATGCCCTGACCCAGAACGCATGACGGAGAGCCTGCTGGCTGCGGGTGCCCCCCCCCCCCCCCCCCCCCCCCCACCGTCCAGCAGCCATGGACTGATGGAGTTTTAAATTACGTCCTCATAATTAAAAAAGGTGCACGGCCGCGATTTTTGTCCCGGAGCGAGAGCGAAAGACAGAGCCGAGGAGACGGTCACGAATAAATCAGAGCGGTGGAGGTCAGCCCAACGTCTACTAGCTGCACCTCCGTGATAAATACCCCTCGTTAAGATCGACTTAAATGAAGCAGAAAGATGTGTGCTGAGGATAATTACTGTTATTACGGGAGTGGCGGACTGAGCCAAGTGGGGAGACGCACTTTGTGTGAATGAGCCTGGAAGGACTTGTGTAACATTTGGCTCCTCATGTAAAGAATGTGAACGCAGTGATGATAATGAGGAAAGAAACTTCCCACTCTCCCTTATTGGGGAAGTGACAATAAGTCCTGTTCCTTTGGCTCAGGTCGGTGGATCCGACTGAAGCTCAAGCAACGTGAGGAGTAAACGGAGAGTAGAAGGTTTTGTCCCTCATGAAAACACATTCCTGCATAAGATCTTCATATCTGGGTAAGTTGCTGAGGCAGGGACAGGAAAGGTGATGCATGGTTTGATATGCCCATCTCAGCTGTAATTTCCAGTTCAACTGCAAAATCTTTTAACTTGAAGGAATGTTTCAGGACAATATCTGAACCTGGTCTAATGACAAATTAGCCTCTAGGGGTAATAGCCAATCTTTTGGGGCTCCTGGTGATACTTCTTGTCTCTGTACGAAGAGCCATGTGGATGAATGCAGATAACTAAAAAGCAGAGAGATGATTTCAGTCAACGTGTTCCACCGCTATCTGTATATACCAGTGGTTCCCAACCCAGGGGCCGGGAGACACAGAAGAAGGGTCGTAAGATTATTTCCAGAAGTCATATACAATGTAAACACAATTCTTTATATCATATTCCAGCCGCAATTCTTCCAAAAGCTTCATTTGCAACATGTCAGCTTACAAATACAGATTCAATATTCTAGATAGTGGGGGTCTCTTGACTTTGGCAGTCATTTTGGGGGTGGGGGTGGGGGGCTGAAAGGTATGGGAACCTCTGCTGCGGGCAACCAAAACCCGCTCTTACGCGATTGGTCAAACTACAAATGGAAATCAGTAGATGTAGAACACGTAGAATCTGTTTATTCCTTCAAGTTTTAAAAGAAAATAATGTATCCATGTCTGTCTCAGTCCCTGTTATAGATTCAGAAATCTGTGAGCAGACTGAAGTGTTGATTCAGTTTGAAACCTGTCTGGCTCTGAGGGAGGCGTCTTCTTGCATTAGTGCAGTCAGCAGGTTCTCCAGGTCCTCCCTGCTCCGCCTCACCTGTTGTTTTATCATTAAGATGGACACTTCCACTCTGTCTCTGCCGTTTCTCCGGCTGCAGCCACTGACCCAGGAGTGTCAAGTCAGCGCTTTGATGTGGCAACGATGACAACACCTACACATGCACACACACACGCACACACAGAGCCACAGCCCGCCTGCTCTCCCGAGTCCCAGCTGTGTGCAAACACTTTAACTCCAGCATATGTCAGGAGCGCTGGAGGAAAATCTATGTTTTTCTAAAAAGGCTGCAGCGCTTCTATTGAGTTTCCTGTTTTCACTGTGAGGTACCGGTGTTGTTCTGGTCTCTGTTTATTGATGGAGCAGGAGAGATACCCCTGCCTCCGATTTGGCAGAACAAACATTTGCTGTAATTGATGCTGGCAGGAGGAGGAAGAATTCAATAAGAAAGCATTGCTTTCCCCCCCGAGGGTTTAAAAAGAAATACTTCTATTTTAGATCTCGGCCGACCGGGAAGAGCACACGGACTAAAGACGTCAGAATAACTTTTGAAATGTGTAATTACCGACAGGAAATAATACCTGTTTAAGTAATAGCAGTCAGGTAGTGAATTGAATGAATCTGTTTGCTTGGCTCATGGAACTTATTAATGATGTTTTAGTGACGGATGCTCTTACTGTGTTCATTAGTCAGAAAAAAAATTATATAAAAATTGGTTGGGCATTTTCAAACTTACAAGGATGGATGAACACTTAGTAGAATTTATAGCCGGCTCACTCCTGACAGCCATAATGACTTATGCAAATCAGAGGTTAAGTGCTTAGATGAGACTGTTCAGCAGAAAAAACCCCCGAAA
Organism: Platichthys flesus; assembly: GCF_949316205.1. Taxonomy (NCBI): domain Eukaryota; kingdom Metazoa; phylum Chordata; class Actinopteri; order Pleuronectiformes; family Pleuronectidae; genus Platichthys; species Platichthys flesus. The sequence continues at coordinate 11,264,667 of NC_084965.1, forward strand.
CAGATGAATGTACAACGCAGGACGGATGGAAGATGGAAGAGGAGACGGATGGAGGGTTAAAGTGTGTACACTTCAAATTTGTCTTTATTTGGGATGACGAGAAAACGAGTGTGTGTTGCCGTGGAGCTCGATCGATCGGCCTGTCTTCGGAGGGCGAGACCTAAAAGTGCACGTGAAGGAAATTAATTTAAAAACACATTCACCTCAGGCGTTTGTCGCTAGAGCTGCGGAGATGAAAAAGAATGGAGGTGTGAACCGTCACCCTCGATTTGGTTTGATCTCGCTGTGATACTTCTGCACAATGTGGCAAGAAGACGACAAAATAGATCAAAATAGAGTTCTGAGGGAGAGGACAGCGAGAGCAGTCAGAGGGTCACCGTGGCGTTGCTTAATTTTTCTAAAGATTTGATCGAAGGTATTGTACCGTGAACACAAACAATCACCACGTTAGTTATTGTTTATCGAGACATCCCGAGCGGTAACGAGACAATTTCTATTTAGTCTTTTCCTCGTGCTGTCGCTGGAGCTCCACCGTGCCACTGGTGAACGTCCCTAATCTCACCCAACGCCCGATAAGCAGGCCTGAGCCTCCTGGTGAGTGGGGCTCATCTGTCGCAGATTAATGTCCAGCTGCACTCACTCGCACCTCGCGGGGGGAAAGGAAGGAAGAAAGGCGGAGACGGAAACGCGGGGAGGCCACGCACACAGAGGGGAGGACTGACTGCAAATTGGGTAGAATTTGGAGAAGGAGCGGACAAGGAAAGAGTCGCGAGAAAACAATTTGCCTCTGAGGAGGAGGTGATGGGCAGATTAGGGCTGGATCCTGACTCTGAATTTATGGCTGTGATTTGGGTGCAGTGGGAGGTGAACCAGGGTGAGTGAGAACTTCAACCGGCCCTTTTTTAAGATTTGACTCCTGTGGAAAGGAGGTGATGTATCGCCCCAGAGGCAAAATAATACATTAAGGATGTATTTTAAAATGAGCGGTTGCTTGTGTTATTAATCATCCTCCCGTAATGTGACAGTCCGTGTGCATGTAATGGGACGGTTGGGATTTGGCGCGGTAATTACTGCTTCATTGAAAAATCTATATGTACAAGCAGCAATTACACTAGTTACAGAACTGACTGTTATATTGCAGTGGAACAGTCTTCAAGACAAATAATGCATCATTGCAAGATACACGTTTTGTATTTATTCATTTGAGGGATTGGGTTTAAAATACACTTGATATCCAGAACTATACACAAGCATTAAAAGAGGAGATTAAAAAAAAAGGGAGCATCACACCACTGGGGGAAAAAGAAAAGATTGTGTTCCAAATTAAGGCCAATTTATGACGTTTATGGAAAAGGAGACCTCTCTGTCTTCTGCACGTCTTCTGAAAGCTGACTGATACAGAAGAAACAGAGCAGGACCACCTATAACCACATATAACAAACAATTGATGATAGACTCTGTGATAAATACTTGTACACAACCAATCAAGCTAGTGACCAACTGTGCGTTCTGCTGCTTTGCGGGGAAGTGCCTCCTTTGAGAGATTGATAAGAATGAACCAAAACACTTAAGTTGTGCTATAAAACCAAAACATTGTTCTAAAGGATGCCAACATGCGCCATAAAGCTAAAAGCTGCTGCAGACGAGAAGATAATTGAGCCGACATTAGACCAGATTTGGCTCTTCTGACAATCGATGACATGGATTTAATTTATAAAAATTTGACCAACTCCCCAGGGAATAATTAATAGATCTTGATGAATTGAAGGGGGCTCTCTAGATCTGCTACTACGATCTACTGACACAGATTAAGGCAGCTCTGACATAATCTAAACCCATACTATTTGAGACGTCAGGTACAGACACACCATTAACTGCCACTCCTCCTAATTCAAGTGCATTGAAGAGAAGTGTTGTATCACAGAATGCATGATATCAATGGACCAAACAACCACACACACACACACACACACACACACACACACACACACACACACACACACACACACACACACACACACACACACACACACACACACACACACACACACACACACACACACACACACACACACACACACACACACAACCATCACACTGACGTTTGATCCAGAGCGTCAACATGACATTTAGTGGTGCGACAGTACACTGCCACGGCTGTTGCTAAGGAACTGGTGTGCCAACTGATCTCTTCATCAATGCTCGGATACTAGAGAGAGATCTATCGACCTCTGAGTGTGACCCTCTTCAGTAATGATGTCATGTGATGTCATGTGGATGATGGAGTAAAAGTGGGACGATGCTTCTCCAACAGGTGGACTGGGAACTATGGGACCACGGGAAACGCCAGCAGACGCTCTGCTCATCCCACCTGCTGTTGATTCTGTCTTTAATGTGATGCAAGTCAACTAAACAGAGAATCGCATCATTTTAATTTTAATTTGACTTTCATTTGATTTGAATTGGAAAAAAAGAATGGGAGGAAAATGTTTTATTCACATCAGCATAAACCTTGTTAACCAAAGAACATAAAATAAAACTTCCTGCTGATTAATTTAGTTTCTCGTTACTTTTGGCCTTCAAGCATCTGTTTTGATGATTGTTTTTTAAAAAGAATAGTTAATTGAACAAATGTTTTTCAAGCATTCTCCTTAATGCTTTAAAACTTGCAAAGGTTTTACTCTCTGGATAGAATATAGAAGAATTGTAATAGAGATATCTGAAACAATACCCACCTGGTTACCTTCTATATCTATCATTCCCTTTCCTGTCATAGTGGCTTTTATAGTCCTCATGGACATAGTGCCGGGGAAAATCACTGATCCTAATGATGATCATTAGGAAGCGTGCAAGACCAGGGCCCAGCACCCGAAAGCAGCCACATGGAAATGACACATAGTTCTTTAATTATTTCTGTACCTTTCCTTCTGTGAAATGTGAAATGTCTTCCATAAAAGACGCCTACAGTGTGAAGGAAAAATATTTAAAAAAAAGTCCTGGCCCCGGTGGTATCATATAAAGTTAATGCTTAGGTAGCCTTGTGTAATTGTAGACAGGTCATCTTAGATCTGCAGCCGCATGTAATGGATTCACAGCCAATGTTTGGATTCATAATATTGTACATATTACAAAATTACCACACCTGCCAAGTTGGAATATATAAATAAAAAGCCCAATAAAAAATTCTGATGTGTTCTTCTGGTCAGATCCACCCCCCAGAAACATACAATGAACTCGCCATGTGTAATTTAGTCAGCCGTTCACTCAGACCTGTGGAAGCCTCGCAGTGCCACGTGAACTTTATTAGTTCAATGACCAGACGTATTAATTTGCCCAGATGACTTAATAAGTTATTAAGGACACTGCACGCCCACAGGGGTGCTTCCAATTATTCTGGCTAATCACCCGTCTGCTCAGTTTGAAGCTGCGAAAAAGGCCTTTTTCACAGGTCGTCATATTAGGAAAAGAACATGCTAATCCAGCTTATGAAGTTATGATGGTGTTAAAAAGCGCTGATGTGGTCCACGGACTGTCACGAGCCAGTCATCACATCTGTGCTCCCCCTTCCATCGAGGCAGAGTCCGGGCCAACGCTCTTATCAAACCACTAATAACAATCATGACGGAGCATGTTGTCCCATCGTGGGGGGGGGGGGGGGGGGGGGGGGCGCAGCGGTGCAAACACCCGATTTTCACTCGATGATATATTTGTGTCATACTTGAACGCCAAAAGTGCACGCTGCAATATCCAGCCCATCACGATGATGGATTTCTCTAGTCAACATGCCCAGAAGCAACCAATTTCCAGCAGCAGCCATTGCTCCGCACAAATATATTAGTCCCACTCTGGCTTTGCTCTCAGTCCACTTGCTGATGTTTTGCTCTGTGTTTTAATTTCGGCTATATACTATAATGACGTGTTGCTGGCTCACTTTATTACACCTGTTCCGTCCAGTCCGATGGTTTCCCACCCACAGTAAAAGCTGATTCTCTCTCCCACCGGCCAGTTAAATGCAGTGTTCTCAGGCGTAAATCAGGACGAGACTGGTAAAATAAACAAACCCCAGCAGGCTTCAGGTCTGCGAGGACAATGGGATCCAAGGTTGCGGCTCCAGTCACGCTGCTGTTTCTCTTCACTACACAGTCTGTCACCAGAACTAATAAATTGAGGGGCCTGGTCTTCCTGCTGTCCTTTAAAACAGTGGTCACAATAATAAAGTCAACTGCGGTTTGAGTATGCAATATATTTCCCTCAAGAGCTGGAGCGTGTGCTTAGGTATGCATGTTTCTCTCTCTCCCTCGCTCTCTCTCTCACACACACACTCACACTCACACACACACACTCTGCTGAAGCCTACATTTTGCTATTTACTTGCAGACTGGCTGTGGTTCTGTGATAAATCACCACCTCTGACAGATATCTTGGGGTTTCATGCAGGCTCGTGGACTCGCCCTCAGAAGAGGACGGTAGGATCGAGACGTTTGAGCAGAGAGTGTTTGTTTTTCTGTGAACCTCAGCGCTGGCCGGACATTGAGGCTGGAATCAAAACAGTCGAGGAAAAGACTTTTAGAGAATTGTTTTGTAGCAAATAGAACATTCTCCTGCAAACCTCAGAAGTAAGAAGTATTTGCATCTGAGTGGTTTGATTTACATATATTAATTGCTTTTTAACCAGAGTTTCTCAGCTGCTAAGACAAATTATAATAATTATAATAATTTCTACGTAAAGGATTTGACCTTCATGCTGGCTCCTGCGAGCCTGGATAAATACATTGCTAAGCCATGATAAGACCTTTGTGGTGCTCGCTAGTGAGATGATAATGATCATAAGCTTTATCAGTCCCCAAGAAAACATTGCACAGATCCTCACACTTTGTTTTAGTGCTGTGCCAGTCGTGGAATATAGTCAACAGTTTAAAATATACAAAGTCAAGGCTAATAGCAGTGGAACTTCATCAAGCAAAATGATTCCAGTCAATCAGTCTCAGTCGGTCTCGGTCTTGGGAGGAGACACGGGGGAGAAGGAATGGCCGAAGCAGTGGGGAGAAAACCCAACACTGATCATTTAAAGTCATCTGTCATTATCTGGATATTGGGGATATGGGATGTTGGTCTTATCACCCGGCTCTGATTCATTTCACTAAAAATTTTATTTAGCTGCTCAGTCAACTGCCTGTGTGTCACTCTGGTCAGCTCCTGGCGTCATCGAGCCACAGATGCGAGGTCGGGCAGTTTGTCCTGTGCTGACACCAGTCCGTGTTCAGCTCCGATACTAATGAGCTCTGGAGCTAACTGGACAAAACGCTCCCCTGCAATAGAAAGAAAATGTCATATCTTTCCAGCAGAATGCAAAGTATCACCTTGTGATCTTTGCCTTGGCGCCCTCTGTCCACATGTCACTATGAGGCCAAACTCCTTGTCTGCTTGTTGTCAGAGCCCCACAGGATTTACATTTTACAACTGTCCTATGACACCCGTATTGACGGCCAAAACCGAAAAGGCTCCATAACCTTGTTCATTAGTTCGACCAACCTGACCTCAACCTGAACATCATTCCTCATATTAAGTTTGAAACCCGGTCCAGCCCCTTGTGTCCCGTCGGGTCTCATCGTGCTCGGGTCACGTATACGCCCACTGACTGAAATCAAACATCAGATGTCCAAAAACGTCCTGCAGCTGAATGACTCCAAATCAGAGGTAATTTATAATTACCCCCCCGTGGCCCCAGCACCTGCAGCTTTAATCACTTCTCCTCTTGTCTGGCTGCCTTGTCCAATAATGTTCTGAGACTGACCTGCAGCCTCTGAGTGAATCTGATTTGTCGTCTGATGTTCAGTTGTCATGACTTTAGTAAACACACTAGGAGAAGGTCATCACGGCTTCTATCTGTTTCAAACTCCAATCTGGTGTCAGCAGGTGAAACATTCAAAGAGTGAGGTTGATACAGAACACTGCTGCCAGGCTGTTATCACATACTAAGAGAAACAATTACCTCGATACTTGCTGCCCTTCACTTGCTTCCTGAGAGTTTTCAAATTGATTTCCAGGTTTGGCTGCTTGTATTTAAAGTCTTGAATTGTCCGGCTCTAACCGTGTCTGGGTCCCTCACATGTGGAACCACGGAGATCTCAGGCCGGCAAAGCACACTTTAAATAATTTCATCTTGTCTGCATCCTCAGTTTTGATTCTTTGCTTTTTTGTACCTCCACCATGGAGGTTATGTTTTCACCCCTGTTGGCTGGTTAGCTGGTTAGTTGGTCGATTTAACAGCACAATCATACAGAGGCTATGAAACCTGGTGAATGGATGGGACTTGGGCCAAGAAAGAACCCATTACACTTTGGTGCAGAACTGGACAAAGGAGCAGACTGTTGGGCTTTGTGGTATTCGCTGTACTGAGTACTGTTCTAATTGTACATTTATTGTTATATGGACATTTCAATTATAATAAAGGTTTTCTGAATCTTGAACACCTCAGGGACAAAATTACAAAAAACATTAGTGTAATGATTCTAAATATTAATAAAAACACAACACCTGATAACAAGCAGGTGTCTTTAATTAGAGAGTACATCCAGCTCCCTTCAGGTTGTTTCTCATTCACCGGGACAGTATATGAAATTGTTTAAGCTCCTTTGGATTGAAAGTCGGAGGAATAGGGGTGTCTGACCTTTTGTGCGAGCAGTGCAGGAGACACGTCAGGTTTGTTTTCCCCACAGTGCCTCCTGGCTGAGGAACAAAGTCGTCACAGAGATACTCAAGACTTGCTGCGGTCTCCAGTGCCACAAATATCGTGCCCTCCATGTAAAGCTTCATAAAAGTACAGAGTCCATGAACAGCCTGTGGTCCTCAATGCAGCCCCTTGGTTTACCTACATGTGTTTCTTGTGAAAAGGTATTTGCCCTTTTCAATCATTACAGAGTACATCTATTATGTAGTTGCTCTGCCCACTTGTTCATCTCCTGGTTATAAGTCAGATCAAAGTCTGCACTTTTTGATCAAGACTCTCTGTCAAAGCAACAAACACCTGAAAACACAAATAGGTGTAAAAGTCTGGAGTGACTCGGCAGCGAGGGAAATTGCTCCACCTGACTCTGCGTGCTACCAACCAGCAGTCTGCCTCACTTCCTGATTTGACTCACTCACACCTGGAGGGTTGATCCGTCTTTTCCTTTCCTGCTGTTCACAAACACCCAGTTTTCAGTTTCCATGACAGGGAGAAAGCACGACAAACTATTTGCATCTATGAAAAAAAACTTTTCGTTAAACAATATCTCGAACTGCACAACAAGAAAGTGACAAACTTGAGAGGTTTTGAGATGAGCTGTTTTCAGACATTTTCACATTTTCCTTTCCCGGACGAAGAACGCAGCAGGTCAGGCCCGTTCACAGCGACAGGAACATGTCCAGAGCCTTTCGGTTTGGTGGTGCCGGGTTAGAGCTAGGGTAAGGGTTAGGTGTTTTTGTTCACAGCACATCTGCGTTTGCCCTTTATCTATGTCTATTCTGACATTTTTTGGACTTTCTCCTTTTGGGGATTGCAAGAAAAGTTCTGTGAAAAAAGTCTGTATCAACCGACTCGGACTATTGCATTGTCACGTACAGAAAAGGTCCAGAGTATGTCTGAAAGCGGCTGTGTTTTGCAGAAGCTTCACCAGTTACCAGTCAAGCATCAGGAAAAATACTACTCACAGTTTACTGCTTTAGTGTGTGAGGCCTGGAGAGGGCTGTGGTATTGGCAGTTACCTGCAGGCTCGGATCTGGCCTGAACAGACCTGTGTGAGTTGCTCATGTTGTAAAACGAAGCAGGCAGGGCAGAGGCAGCTAATTACCTACTCCTCCGAGTGGTGGAGAAAATTAGATGGGGGGCAGACAGGCACAGAGTGGTAATCCAAATAATGTGCCAGTCAAATACCTGCTACTTTGACCATCCAGCGGCCTATTTAATATAGTCCAGATTCAAATTCAGCCTTTACTTTAGTCGGGGGGGGGGGAAGGAGGAGATCAACAAACAATAAATATTCTTCTTCTGCTCCCACCCTGATGGAAAGGGGTCAAATTTGGTCCGTGAGCTCTAATGAAGAATCAAAGATTCAAGACCCACAGGAGAGGGAATGGAAAAATACCAAGAGTTTCATGTTGGCCAATTAGTTCTAATGATCATTTGTATAATGCGCAATTTTATAATAGTCCAAATGTGTGCGCAGCGATTCAGCCGCACTTGGAGAGGAAAATACCTCCGGCGGTTTGAGGAAGCTGAGCTGACCCGTGTGGACGTGCTTCAGTCTGCTGAATCAAAGGGAAAAAGAAAGTGGTTCGAACCTGCAGTGAGTGAGTGTAAGTGAGATTATTCTGTGTTTTCACTTCGTTTCTGAACCTCTGACTTCTTCGAATCTCAACCTTTTTCAGAGAGATAACTCCTCTGACATCCTGCAGGGTTACTTCGTATCTTATTGACCTAATTGTAATTTGAAATATTGCTGAATGTGCAGCAGTGATATCTACTCGCTACAAGGCTGCACTGAAACCAACTGTAGCACGAAGATTGCCTCATACTAGCGATTTGTTGGGGTGGGGGTGGGGGTGGGGGTGGGGGGGAGGTCACTCTCAGGTTAATAGAGCTAGATGCTTTTACCCCAGCGCAGCCGGTCCTCGTCTTCAGAGCGTCATCACAGTGTGTTAATGGGGGCGCTTCTGTTTCTCACACCACACAGTCACAACGCTGCCTCCTAACAGCCTCCGGGCCGCAGACGACCAAGAGTGTGTGTGAGGGAATTAAGTTCATGTCGCCTGTGTGAATCAACTCAGGCTTATTTACAGTGGCCCTGAGAGCTAAACGCAATGCAGCTGAAGGAAACACAAGCAAATTAAGTAAAAACATTTTCATCAGTCTGACAGAACTGCTGCAAAAAGAGGCCGCGCAAATTAATACAGAAATGTGCTGTGAGGAGATGGATGTCGCTTCTGGAATCTCCTAAAAAACACACACATTGAAAGACGAAGCTGGGTAAAACAATAAAGAATATTGTTTATATATGTATATCTATATTTGTTTCATGACATGGAGACTAATATTGCAATTAACTGACAGTAAAGTATGTTTATGTAACAAAAGACCTATAACCCAAATTGTGTTTTCCATGAAATCTTACAGTAATAAATAAATATAGGACTAAAATAACAATGTTGCAAATATGAATGCCGCGATTTAGATATTGGCTTATTATTTTTGGATAAATACGTACGACCTCGGCCATGAACTTGATTTGCACCCGAGTCACGTCAGGTCAATTTCCGTCAGGTAGATTTTCCTAAAACAATCTGCCCACGCACACACGCTCCTGTCTTCAGTGGTGAGAGAGAGATAGAGAGAGAGGGGTGTGTGTGTGTGTGTGTGTGTGAGAGAGATAGAAAGAGACATGGAGGCTCAACCTCAGTGTGGTCCTGAGAGATAATTGCTGAGGCCAGAGATGGAGACTAAGTGACTAATGAGGCCAGTCCCTAATTAGCCAGTGGTGTCGGTGGCCTCTCTATACTTTCATGTGTGTGTGTCAGTGTGTGTGTGTGATGGACCCACACGAGACAAAGGGTGTTGCTGATGTCATTTCTGCAGGTATGTGTTTATGAAGTGGATTTAACAAAGACCTGATATGGAGGTTTCTGGCTTTTATGAACAGCATATAAACATGAAGCTAAGTATAGACACATAAACATCATTCATAGTTTCATATTCTGACACAGGTCTCCGTGGCTCCATAAGAGCTTATTATTTACAATCCCCTTCACACTGACACAATTCAACGAGGCTGTGAGAGGCACAGACGCAGAAAGATGTACCCCCCCATACACAGTATATGCTGAAGTTGTAATGCCATAGTCTCAAGAAACGTGTTTGCATGGCCAGTTTGTTCCATAGATGATTTACAGCAAAAAAAAAAGCCCTCTTGGGTTTTGTGGAGCAGACGGTCCACAGCCTTCCCCTCCAGGAAGCCTTCCCACCAGGTTTCAGGTGTTGAGGCTCAGTGAGACATGAAGCCGATCCTCAGGAGGAGGAACCTAAGTTCCTCCAGGTGCTGTCAGGGGAGCCTTTCAAACTCATCGTCTGAATCCCCCCTCACGCTGCTGTCTGTGAAGATGGTGTTATACCACCTGCCTTAACAGCCGCCCCCTCCAAATGGCTTCCCCAGAGCACAAGGAAGAACTGAGGAGCTTTCGGATCTCTTTAGACCACTTGGATGCTTTTTAACTTCCGCCCTCACTCGGAGGAAAGGCTTGTGAAACTCATCCGGGGTTCACGAAGGACTCAAATATAACACCGGAGGGTATCTAGATCTCCATCTCCTTTATCAACGAGAATCTAGAATCCAGAAATCCAAAAGGATGATCCCAGGGAATCTGAAAAACCTGGCACACAGGAAAAGATGTGAAAAGATGACCATTGTCTTCCATAACCACGCATTTTAACTGAACTAGTGTCACAGGGCAATCATGTTAAAGGCAGGACATCATCCCCCTCTCCCATCAGAATCTGCATTGCCTGACAGAACCAGTAAGAGCCAAGCCTGACACGTTCGTCACAAGAGATTTATATAGAAACTAAACTAAACATACCTGGTTACACTTGACAGTTCTTTTCCTGTCAGGCTGAAAATATGAACTCACCCACTGCAGGCCATTTCACAGGGCCAATATGCTGGTGGCGTATATTGTTGCTGCTGCTGCTGCTGCCAGACACAGCCGCACAGAGCGAGGTAACACCCGGGGTTGAGAAACTTCAGCTTTAGTGTCGGCCTGAGATCTGTCATCTGTGTCTACTTCATGTCAACGGTAATAGGCCTGCCCCCCCACCCCCCGCCTCCCGGATCACATCTCCAGCCCAGGTTAAACATCGCAGTGTTGAGAATCTACCTGCGGGACCTTGGCTGCAGGAGAAGGAGCCTCGCTTGTGTGCAGAGACCTTCAGCCATCACTCTGCTCTCTTTGCTCCCCCCCCGAACATTCTGCTCCTTATCTAGCTGGCGGAGGAGGCACAGAGACTTCACTGTAATTGCTATGGAACAGAAAATTGGAGAGCTGCCATTCTAATTGCTTCCAATGCTCGGAGCCCATTAGTCAATGGTTGGAGACACTCTCAATAGCTTCGACTTTAATGAACGTGGTTCACCTTAGTGCAGCTACAAGGTTTGTTTATTATATTTGCTGTGAGTGGAAATAACCCAGTTGAACCCCCAAATAAGATGTCATAGAAAAATCCCATAGGGAGATATGCTGTCGATGCCCAGATCTGCTGGGATTTAAAGAAGGAGTCAGTAAATCAGCTGGAATGATTCTTCACATGGACACGATTCTCATTTCTGTTTCTTTTGCTACTTTGGTATAAAGCCATAAGAGTTGTTTCCTTGCCTTCATGTACCGTTTTGTTTCCCACTATTGAAACCTTTTTAGTACAAAACTGGACCTCGATGAAATTCACACCGCTGCTATCGTCTTTTATGGAATCCAGCAGGACGAAGACACGTGAAATAATGAGCTAGGCAGTTTCCCTGGAGCCTCTGGTAGTGAGTTGCTGTGAAATTCATGTTGAGGGCCGTTCCTGATAAAAAAAATGACTTGGCGCCATCCTTTCCACTTCAGTGGTGCAGAAATTTGTCCTTCCATTGCTTTTCAGGGCTACAGCCTATAACTCCGTGTCACATCAACCTGCGCTGTTGCATAAGCTTTGCTGAACACATGAAAACTTTGGAGAAAATGGAGATTGTCCCCCAGACTCCTCCGGCAACAACCAACTCGAATAGATCTTTACCGCGGCTTCCTCTCGGCGTGGCAGTAAAATGAATCTTGAGCGAGGGATACTGAATACTAAGCACACCGAAAAGGTCAGTCAATATCTAATTGCTTTGTCAACTCAGTCTTTATTCATATCTTAAATATTTAATATCACCATTAACAATTCAGAGGGGCGCTAGTCTAGTTTGGAATCGGGAGGTAGTATCGGGAGGGATCTCATTAAGCATTTTTCATAATGAATGACATCTTTCCTGCCGGTAACAGGCTGCTCAACATGGGCACTCACACCTCCAGGAGGGATCACCTTGTCTCCAGCGTCTGAAACGTAAAACAAAGGGAAATGAGAAAAAGGTTTTATCTTATCGGGAGGATAAAAGATAAACCGTGCGGCTGCTGCAGGCATAGCAATTCCAACATTGTCTTCATCCAGCTGGGAAGTGTGGTAATGTATTTAGTTGATAAGATTAGGGGTTTTTTAAGAAGGTTCGCTCGACTCCTCTCTCGCACTCATCAACCAATTGGGGATGTCTCTTCTTTTTCTTCTTCTCCTCTTCCAAAAGATGATAGACTTGCCCTCCGTGGTCCTATCAGCTGTGAGACTAATGCAGCACATGCCACCGAGGTGGTCCTGGCAGGAGCAGAAACCAAAGTGGTGCAGATAAAACGCTGTGAGTCACGCGCTGAGGAGCAAACTTTGTCAAGCTGGATTAACACTCACAAGCTCCCGAGCAGGAAGGCAATTACTTGTGTTAACACTGATATCCACTGTAACGCCCCTTGACGACTGATTTCTGTTAGTGTGTGTGTGTGTGTAGGAGAAAGAGAAAAGATAAACAGCTTTCTTCCCTTCTAGCCTAACACTGTGTATATATCCCATAGAGGCCTGAATGCAATAAACGCAAACAAACAGTAATGAGGTGACACAGTGGATGTGTGTGTTTGTATATGTGTGTGTGTGTGTGTGTGTGTGGAGGCTAATTTGCACCTCTCGAGAACTCTATGACATCATTTTAAACTCCACTGCATCTCGACTAGATACCTGGAAAAGCTACGAGCCTCCTTTCAATTAAAAAACGAATCGGGGCAACAACAAGGAGCGGCGCTGCAAACCAACCAGTAATTGAGATTTTAGGCTCATGCATAGAAAACGTGGCCTTCCAGCTTCAAAAGGCTTTTTAAGACTGATGGTAATATACTGTTGAGTTAGGTGTTTTCTGAGGAGTTAAGGTGGCGCAGCTGCGATGAAAGTTTTCATGATGACAACGGAAAATCTTTTGTTCTTATAGTTAACTTCTTTACTCTTGACACGGGGCATTCGTGCCTGAGAAGTTATCAGACACGAAACTTTCCCCAAAGTTTTTTTTTTGTTACACTCGTCCTAAACTTCTGTGCTCACTTTTTTTTTTTCTCCTACTTCAGAGGCGCTCAGATGTTGTTGCTGTGCAGCAAGGTCACCCCTATCCCCCACTCACCACCTGTGTTTATCTTTTTAGGCCTCACACTGGCAGACCCCGCCCTCACACACACCCAGCACCCACCTCCCTGCACCACACACACACCCACACCCACACCTCAACATGCACTCTGTTCCATGCATGCACGCCTCCCTGCCTGCTCCAGTTTGATTGACAGCTGCTAACTCTGACTGACCTTGGCAGGTTATATTTCTGACAGAGTCTGGCGGAGACAGAGGGAAAGAGAAAGAAAGAGATGTGTGTGTGTGTGTGTGGATGTGTATATTTTAGTCACTAACACAGAGAAACAATAGAAAGCGAGAGAGAGAGCTGACGAGGGATACAAGGAGCATGAGACAGAAAGAGATGCAGACAAAACCAGAGAGAGACGGAACAAAAGACGACAGAGGAGGAGATAAAAAGCGAGACCGGGACATCTGAGTGTGCATGGTAAAGACTGCAACGGCTGGGGCTGGTGTGTGCGTGTGTGTGTGTGAATTTCAAGCAGTGTGCAGTCGAGGTAAGAGCTTGCACGAGAGCTCGCAGGTTCACGAGCAGGTATCCTCAGAGGAGAATGGTGTGCGTCCGTGGTCACAGCCAATGAGGGACCGCTGCCCCCATATAGAGCCACTTAAACACTACACAGCCTCTTAATGTGTGTGTCTGCAGGGCAAAAAACATGAAACCTCGACATGAAGTGCCATCAAATCCCTCCCCCACACACACACAGCAACACACACACACACACGCACCCACTCGCTAACTGAAAAGCCCATTTTCCAAGTGAACCTGCAGAAAAGCCAGCGAGCCAAACCAAGGTGAGAGCCGAGTGAACAGAAAGTTGGGAAGGACGATTCCCTTTGTGCAGCTGTCGAGGCCGTGGGGCCAGGTGCTCGGCATTTACTTCAAGATTTTATTTGAATGAATTATTAAGAGTTTTTTTTTTTTTTTAAAGAAGAAGAAGCAGCTTTATAACCTGCAGGATCTGAACCCATCAGTGCTTTAGTGAAATTATCCCTCACGCTTTTATGTGTTACCTTTTGTCTTGTTTCTTATCCTTTTTTTATGTTTTTGGTTCCTTCCTGTTCAGGGTTTCATATTCCACCTTTAATGTTCCCTTTGGTTCATCTTCTTCTTTCTCTTTGTCTTCCCCTGTTTATTATTATACTCGATTGATTTCTTATATAACGCAGAAGACTTTGTATAAAGCCTTCACCTTCCTTCCTCCTCCACACGCAGCCAGTCAGCTCCAATATTGTCTTTTACCACAATGCATCTTTCTTTCAGACTTTTATGAAAAAAGTGATTTGTCACACAAATTCTTCATCAATTATGTCAAATTTATTAGAGATTTTCTAGTTTTAACTTTTCATATGTGTGATCGATTTGAAACGACGAGACAGAAATTTCTCAAAGTTCACAAGTTCACAATTCATTATTCACAGTATTTTCCACTAAACCCTGCAGGTTTCGTGGATTCATTATTGTCCACACTGAAAAATTAATCCCACAAATTCATTTTTTAAGATTTTCCTCTGAGCGCCAACCCTGCCTGTGTTGTCTGTGGCGTATCGATCGCTCGCTGCGGGACATCTCCATTCTTCTTCTCCTCCAGCTCGTCTTCATGCCTCAGCTTGGAGATCCATCTTCCCCATTGACATGCTTAGCTCAAGACAAGAGGCGACCGTGGACACGCACCGGCTCCAAGCTGGGATCAAGCGTCTCCTCTGGCTTATTTCTTCACACTGTTCTTCTAAATGAAGGCACCGGCTTCACATCCAGCTGTAAAACTGAATTTTTAAAATTTGTGGAGTTCAAAAAAAAAGGAAGAAAAATCATCGCAGAGGTTTGTTATTTTTTCGAGGATCATAAGACGGATACTTGATCCTCGCTCCTCTTCTCCAGATGGAAATAGGGTTGGGGAGCTGAGGACGTGTTTCCTCTTCTGGTCCCATTATCTCCTAATGATGAATCTCTTTGAACAGTCGGCCTCTCCGCGGTGCTCACAACGGGCTCCTTGTTAATTGGCCTTTCGACAGTGATGCCCACCCACCGACGGCCAACTGGGATTTGATAAATGAGGTGCTCACTTTGCTTGCGCTCCCCTCCACGCTCGCTGTTTTCAGAGTTGAGTGAAGTGGGTGTTTGTTTTTCCATTGCACTTTCTGAAAGGCGAGGCCCGCTCTGATGCGCCGGCCACTCGTGAGAACCCCAAGATGAACGATGTACCTGTGTGAGTGTGCGTACGTACACTCCCTGAAAACGATGATGGGGTGATCCAACACTTACGGTGACTCAGCAATTACCTTTTGCATTCCACGCCTGTCTTGTCGTCTGTCGGAGTGTTGCTATTGAGCGATAAGATGTGCACAATGCTGAATATTATTTTTCTCGACGTGTTCGGCTGCAGAATATTTCCCAGGTGTAAGAACCACTGCTGGTAAATGTCAGGTTCTTTTTCAAGGCTCAGCATTCAGCAATCAAACAAGAACAAATCCATCACAAAAGAAGCTTTATTTAGTTTATTGACGAGAAACCTTTGGAGGACCAGCATGCACTGCAGCCTCAAAGCTCCGGTATCTACCCTGGAATGACTTTCAGGCTCTTTACAGAAGATCTACACAAACGATAGATTCGAGATTCAGAACTTTACTATGCAATTATGTAGGAATACAAATGTATCTCTAACTGGTGTATGGCACAGAGAAGAATACGAGACAGTACATAACACACAATACATTAGAGAAAAATACAGAATAATAATGGGAGTAAAGATTCAAAATGAAGAAAAAGCTGACAAGAGGGAGAGAATTTTTTTATAATAAATAAAAAATCTCAATGAGTCCTTAAGTTTCTCTTTTGTTACTATTGAGTTTCACAATGGCAGTAGGGATGAAACACTATTATAAACAGAACATCCAAGCACAGGGCAATTCTGATTTTACATCCCTGCTCTTCACAGACAGTTGACTCATGGTGCTGCATCCTGGGAAATGTAGGAAGCCATTACCTAAAGGCCCCTTTCCCAGAGTTTTCACAATCATCATCTTACTGTGAGGGTCTTACATGACCAGATAACTCCGGCGAAGCTTGAACAATCCCGATTTAAAAAAAATGAGAATGGGATCATCACAATGTTGATGTGGGGTGAACTCTAAACCAACTCTCAGAAATGTGTCCCACTGCACTTTAACTTTGAACGTGGAAGCAGCTGAAATATGATTATAACCTGCAGGGGGGCACGGAACTACTAGATTAACCTCAGGTCAACGTTATTTATGAGACGGGGTGCATGGACTCCAGCAGACACTCTCCTGTCATAACTCAGCGACATTGCATTATTTCATATTTTCTGGTTTGACTCCTGCTATAATAAAACGTCCCCATCCCTGTGTCCTTGCATCCAGAGGAAACATTAGTTCAAAATACATTTGCTTGTATTTACCACAACCAGGAGCAGGTCAGTTAACAGCACTTTCGGTTAAACCTCTCTCTTTAACGCCCTTTCTGCTTTGCCTCATTGTGTTTGAATTCCTCAACTCGAGCCGCCCACTCCACCAGCGCGTGTGTCTCCTTCAGTTTACTTTTAATTCCTTCTTGTTCTCGACTCCGCACGCCGCAGCTGCCTCCTCACGCGTGCTGCGTCTCAGCCTCTTAATGGTTTGATGTAAGCGCTCTCCCGGTGATTTGCAGCTGCTTGTTGTTCTTTATTACAGCAGCGGCTCGGCCCTGAGGCTCTTCCCTTCGCTTGTCCCTCAGTGGGGCGACGGCTGATGCCCTTGATGAGGTGGCCCTAGTCGCAGTCACAATCGTTAGCCAGCAGATGTGTTGTGTCACTGTGTATCCAGGCATCAGGTGCCGGTGGATAGCATTTTTGCCAAAGTGTGACTTACATATCGGATTGTGTTTACAGAGTCTCTCTCTCCTCAGACATTATGCAGTCGGCACCAGTCCTCCCTCTCTGGCACTGTACAAACTCAGGAGCCACCGACTTGCCTGAGGACACATAACTCAGCCGTTCTCCATCACCTTGCATTCAAGTTTACAGTTGCCTAACTATGCGTGGTGACACCGCCCTCTGCAAGACGCCCGGGCGTCCCCTGGTAGGACACGTCAAAGGGTGCGATAACATCTCAAATCTCGACAACGGAGGAGGTGCGTGTCCTCTGGCCTCCCTCCAAATCCTATTTGGATGGAGAAACTGATTAGAGGCTCCCTATGAGAAGGCCAAATCAGATCATGTTTGCTGCCCCCAGTTTGATTAGGGATTAATTGTAATAGGAACCAATCCTCCAGGGAGCGGAGTGGAAATAACAAGGGTTACGAAGCTTCACACACACGCTGCCTCCTCCTCTGTCTTACTTTATTGCTTTTTGGTTTGGCTGTCCTGCCCTAATACTCCCTCATCAAAGGTGAAAGAACAAAACAGCTCGCATGCATTCATACTAATTGCTTGTAATAATAAAGCCTGCTGCTGGCTCGCTTTAAATATCTAATGCCTGTTGTGTTTAATGGTCCTCCAGTTTTCATACGACCTCAACAAGACCAATAAAGCTGCCGGTCATTTTAACCTCAAAGCAAAACATAATTTATTGTGAAATTACTGGGAAATACTCAGCCGCTAATTACTGGCTGGGTTTCGAGGGTGAGAAAAACACATCCTGAGTTAATTGAATCCATTGACAACTCACTACCGCTTTGTCACTGTTGCAGCCTATCAAAGAGCAGCTCGCTGTTCTCAAACAAGAAATATGACGTCACATCACAGCTTGTTGCAGAAATCTGGGGTTTGCATTCCCCCCGACTCAAATGAATCAAACTGAGAAACCACAAGGACCTTTGATCAAAAATATTGTTGTTGAATTAAACTAATGCTAGTTCAGCTGCAACCTTTAACTATGATAATTTTATTATCCTTATGATTATGATGGTATTGTTATTATCGTTGGTAGTATCTGAAAACATATATTATCTATTTTTTGGCGCAGAAATGTTTAAAGTTTTACAGTATATTTCAGAGTAAAATCAACATAAGACACGGCTCTACCAAAAGGTGAGTCAGGTGTGTAGGTTTTTCACCACATGGAATCAAAATAAGTGAAAATTGAGTTTCATTCATCTTCGTTATTATATTAATTTCTGGCGGCAGCAGGAAAATCTCAAACCATAAGAGCCTTGATGTCGATGAATCAGTCATATGCCAGATTTGATGTTTTCAATACTGTGACAGTCTCATCTGTCAGTTACACTCCTCATCTCCTCTTTTTCTGTACGCATCGACACAAGCAATTATCGGAACACACCAATCAATATCCGATTATAAATAAGCATTGACGTGCTCTTGCATCCCATAGTTGGTTAACCAGCTGTCAATGCTCATTATTCCATGTGAGCTGACAGTCACACAGCACAGAGACACCACTGGATGCAAGGCTACAGGCCAATATTCAAAGCAGCAACAGATGCACATCAATTAGTGCCGCGTTGCTATCTATCACACATTGCGGTGTGATGAGTGGATCTGATAACATCTATCTTCCATAACAACATCTAATCCTTTGCTCTGTTCCTCTTTTCAAATTCTCTCCCTCCCTCTCGATCTATTGCATCATATCATTGTAGGTCATTTGCACACCAGTGTTTCTTGTACTCAGTCTTATTTATGATTATTCACACAGCTTTCATTGTGTGTTCCTTGGAAATCCATGTTTTTCAATAATAGTTGACGTTTGAAAAAGTGCTTTATATCCACAGTCGTGCCTCAGTGGAATTGAAACCAGATGGCAAACATCTCTCTGTCTTTCTCTCTCGGGCATAACAAGTGGAAGGTACCAAGTAGATGTGCTGATGGACACACAGAGGTGCAGAAGCCTGGCTCTGGTTTTCAACAGTACATTCCTTCATTCAGTCTAACTGAACAGATTCAACACTAAGTGCTTACTTCAAGGTCTCTGAAGCTTTAGTGCTGTCCCGCAGTAATAACTCATCTTGAATAAAAGAGCCTGCTCAGTGAGTTAGTGTAAATCAGAAATGAATGGAATCCATTTTTGTTTCTATTGAATTTGAGCATAAAAGTCAAAGTACAGCTATGTGAAAAAAAAATACTTTTGAATAGAGTTTTATTTGTAAGTAAATCACAACTATACAACTGCTAAAAACTAATCAGAACTACCAAAGTACTGGTTTGGTCCTTCTCTCTGTTATTTTAATATAAATGGCATGTTTGGATTATCAATAGCGAAGCACAATTGCTTAAAGCAGCATGTTATTTAGATAGACAGTTTATACACATCAGGACATAAGGTCAACAGGAAGATAAGACTGTTTAAACAAAAGTTCTGATACAGAAATGTTGAACTATTTGACTTTTCCCTTTGCTATTAGATTTTTTTCTGAGCTTTTCAATCACTTGAGGTGAAACCATGTGAGAAATTTTGAAAAAAACACTTATTTGTTGAAGCAGTTTACAACTCAATGCAAAGAGCCAAAATGATTAGAAATCACTGGTTTAATCTTTGATCTGTTGCATTTAAAAAGCTTGGTGTGTTATCAGAAACTTGTCAGACAAATATATTGTAATGTAGCATAAAGAGAAAATACTCAAGTGCCTCAAAACTGTAGCTGAGTACATGTGCTTAGTTACTTTCCAGCTAAGGGACTCATTGTTTAGCCAAGAGTCTTTTGAAGCATGAAGACAAAACTGAAGTTTGACATCAGACTTGCCAACTTCTTGGTTTTAATCTAGGATCTTAAACTGTGTGATCCGTCCATCACATGTGTCTGTGCTTCCGGAATTGGAACATCTGAATTTTGCTGATGTGAAGCGGAAGTGTTCCTATGAAGGATTTGGCTTTCAGTTCAGTTACTGCACCGTTTCTAGACTTTGGCACAAGCTCATCAACAGAGCTCAAGAGCGATTGGAGTTTTTCAAATGAGTGTCCAGAGTAAGAAGTACATCAAACTAATACTTGATGGCATCCAGATAAGCATTTAGAATCAGAGTTGTTGAAAGGATCTGATTTGCTTGCTGGAGCACAAACAAGGTTTATCTATAAACGTCACCACACTGTGATGTTTCTGAGGAGAAAGAGGTGTTTCTTTTAAATGTCAGTCTTTAGAAATCCTAATCGTCAAATGCCATAACCAGAACACACCACTTAAAATAATGCACATGTGCAACAAAGGAAGTGTTTAGTAAAGAACATGTGAGGTTCGGTGTGACCGTTCAGACTTGGGGTTTCCAACAGTCACTGCACAAGTTAAATTCCCACTCATCTCTTCCCCCCCCTCAGCGGGGTTGTATTATGATTGTGTTACATTGTGAGAAGTGCCTGGTGCTCAGTCACTGTGAAAGGCTTGATTGCTGTCGTGCCATTTGCAGTGGGTCTACTAGCGTTGGGGTTGCTTCATAAATCTCCCTCGTTCAGCTACCCCTGCTCCTCTGATCCTCCGCTCCCACTCGCGACGGAAGCCATTGACCAGGAGCAATAAGAAGACGAAATGCTTTAGTCACGCCCCATGAA